>NW_026057577.1:9006029-9054471 GCF_023721935.1 Panthera uncia | reverse complement strand
TCTCTCTCTCTCTCTCTCTCTCTCTCTCTCTCTCTCTCTCTCTCTCCCTGTCTCTGCCCCTCCCCTCCTAGTGCTCTCAATTAAACAAACAAACAAACCTTAAAAAAATATTCACAACACGGAAATACAGAGTGGGGCCATCCACGGGCAGCAAAGGTGCTCAGCCCAGCATGTGTGGGGTAGGAAGAAGCAGTCTGCAAGCAGGTGGGAAACTGGACAGATAAAGACCCTAGCCTTCTCTCTGTTGGTAAGGATTTGCGTGCTGGAGCCTGGCAGACATCTAATGGAAAGGGCACATGAATCAACCCTTGAGCCTTCAGCAGAGTCAGGAGGCAAAAAAGAATTGAGAGGGTATCCAAGGCCCAAGGCCAAGGCCCAAGGCTTGTGCATCACTCAAAAGCAAATTGGCCTGTCCTCCGGATACTCGTATGAAATTGGCTTATCCTTTTGGCCAAAGCGTGTGCCAGAGCAAAACGGGCAAGGAAAGCAACTGGCAAAAAGGAAGACTTCCCTTCAGCTGATGGAGAGTCCCTACAGACCATGATACAAAAAATAAATAAATACTTGATTTTACGGAAGAATTGGGAACCACGGCTGTGTTCTGGGGACAGAGACACACCACAGCACACTACAAAGAGAGCAAGCATAGCGGTGGCAGCCGTCCCTGGAGCCCTGACATAGGCCCTTGGCAATGAGAATGGAAAAGAAAGGGCTGGAGGCAATTAAACCGAGAAGACTAAAGATAAGAGCAGCAGAATTATCATAACTGGTAAGACTAAAACCACAAAAGAGCTTAATTTCACTCGCTTCTGTTCTGTTTGGGGTTTAAATGCCTACCTTTCTGTTCGCTAATTGCGTGACCTTGGGGCAAGTTCCTCCCCCTCTCGCTCTGCAGATGATCTCTGCAGGTCCGCTACGGGGTAGATTCTCAATCATTATTAGCAGCCCTTCCCCCAATCTCTCATTTTTCCTCTTCCCTCTTATATTTATAGATTTATGCAGATACCAGAGATATATTTAGTGCTGCTTTCTACCCACTGAAATAAACTGTTATAGGAAGTCATTTGTTTACAAAGCGCATCCATGAATCTGAATGCTAAAAAGGAATTCCCTTCCTAAGTATAAAAAGAACTAGTCTCTTATTTATTAGCAAATGACCTGCTAACAGGCAAAACTGGAGCTTTACTTAAATACACTATGAATCCTTCTTAATGCATACTGCTCTGAAAACCCTATAGAAGACCATTCAGCAGTTCTGTAGGGGAAGGAAGCAGGACCAGTCATTAGAGAAAAGCCAGAGAATGGAAACTTACTAAGAATTATAATACCACAACCTGCCGCTCTGTCATTTCAATTCCTTTGCCATATGGTAAGTGTCTGAGATCAGGTTCCCCAGAGGCAGAGCCTGTGATGCAGATTTGTGTAAAACCGATGGATGAGTGTGTGTGTTGGGGAGGGGGGGGGGGAGGAAGGAGCCAGGATAAGGAAGGAAGCCATGCAAGGGTTTCAAGATTTCAAGTCAAGTCTTAGAGAATGTAGCATTTGCTCAACCCCCCAGGGGAAGAGGGGGGACCTCTGGAGATGCCGTAAACCACTGTCCCATCAGGAGCAAGAGACACTTAGTATTTATCATCTCACACCTCTTTCACCAGGTAAGGGATGGCTCTGGGGGCACTTGGATTCCCAGCCACTTCCTGCTCTCCTTGCACTAAGGCAAAGCCATCTCCAACAGCCTCAGGGGCTTCCAGAGAGAAAACACAAAGGAGATAGTACACAGGTCAATGAAATGGACACTGAGGAGATTAGGGCAGACATTGTATACACATGCAATTATTATACATTTGTTAATGTACATACACCCTTGTACGTCTTGACCTGAATTCTATTGCCAGGACCTCTCCTGCTGACTTACTTTATTTTATTTCTCTTATTTGTTTATTTATTTTTGAGAGATGGGGGAAGGGCAGAGAGAGAGGGAGACAGAGAACCCCAACTAGGCTCCATGCTGTCAGCACAGCCTGACGCAGGGCTTGGACTCACGAACCTTGAGATCAGGACCTGAGCCAAAACGAAGAGTCGGATGCTTAACCCGCTGAGCCACCCAGGCACCCCTCTGCTAACTCATTTTAAAAGAAATAGAACATATAAGCTGGCGTTTCTCATGAGCATAGATTTTGTTTCCATACATGAACACAAATTAATCAATATATTCACATAAACAGATTCCGCCACAAAATGCATGTAATCCTACATTCTTCTCTTTTACAGTCACCTTTGCAAACCTTCAAAGGAGCTCCTATTCAAGTGTTGTTCTAGAACTGTATGTATTCTATTCAGAAATACCAAGCCCTTGAGATTAGGCTACTATGATGTTAGTCCTTTTTTACAATAGAAATATATATTGAACATATGACACAGCGTAACACTCACATAGAAGGATCTCCACAAAACAGAGGTCCCCACAGTGTCCAGCTGTCAGTGTGCATTCTCTGCTCCCCCATGACTCCTGTTTCCATGAGCCAACTGAAAGCTGTAATCTGCAGGAGCAAGAAAAGGTAATCACATTTAGGCTCCACTCAAAATCATCTGCTGCCAACAATAGTGCAGGATCATTGGATTCTTGAGACAAAATCAGGCTACTTCCTGGTCTAATTCATCTTTAACTCTCCATGGAATTTGGAACTCGGTGTCTTTCAACTGCTGTGGCACAGAAGGGAAAGGGAGACAGCCCATCCCAGGACAGCTTCCTGTAATACCATGCTATCATTCTCCTACTTTTATCCGTATCCTCTGGTGGTAAAGCATCAGGACCAGCTATTTAAGTTATACAGTCTAGGGGCACCTGGGTGGCTCAGTCAGTTAAGCATCTGACTCTTGATTTTGGCTCAGGTCATGATCTCACAGTTCGTGAGTTCGAGCCCCACATCGGGCTCTGTGCTAACAGAGCAGAGCCTGCTTGGGATTCTCTTTCTCCCTCTCTCTCTGTTCCTCCCCTACTTGTGTGCGCTCGCTTTCTCTCTCTCTCAAAATAAATTATACAGTCTACTCTGCCATATCATTGAGGGAACTCGCAGACATACACTACAACTGGGCACATCTGTCCTTATCGATTTGCTCTCATATCACTTCCAGGAAAGAATGATTTCTCTCTGGCCCTTGGATGTAGAGGAAGCTGGATCTTTCTCAGCTGGGTCTCCTGCTAGGTTTCGGGTATATTTGCCCCCATAGCACCTACGGCAGAAGCTCTATTATCCCTCCTCTGGGATACCAGAAAATATGCCACTTTTTTTTTTTTTTCACAACTCAGTACCTCATCTCTCATTTGGGAGTCACCTACCCCTCCAGTTGTCCTCTGTCCTTCCTCAGAATAGTAACATGCTATGCACGGTCACTGTTGACTATCTGACGACAATGTCATTACTCTGGACGTGGTCCAAAGGAAGATCCTTAGTCAAGCAAAAATCCAAATAAAATACAACCTTTCAATCACGGACCAGGGACAGGATGAAGCTTAAGTGTTCCAGGGAGCCAGGAATAAAGTGAAGAGAGAAAGTGAAAAAAAAAAAAAAAAGAAAAGAAAAGATGCCAAGAAAACAACACAAAGGGGAAAAGATTGAAGAACCTATAGCTGAAAATCAGGAAAGCATCACACAAAGTAGCAGAACCAAAGATCATTTACTCAGGAGCTGATAGAAGGTGCCCAGCAGGGGCCAGGCCAAACTCTCAAGCACACTGAGCAAGGCTATAGAGAACAAAAGACAACCTCTGACTCAACTACACTAGGGTTTCCCCACTCACAGTCTGTTTTCCGCCTATTTTCCCGTTTATAAAATATGCCTAAGAATTCCTGAGACATAAAACCTTTGGCACTCTGCTGTGAGAATTTTAAGTGTGGAAAGTGCTTTTTACTTGTTGGGGAAAATGTAATTTCCAAGCCGCATAATCATAACTGCCTGCAAGCAAGCCGCCCATACATAGATGCTTTTAAAAATAAGTGCATCAAGCCACGTGTCTACTGTGCTCTTTGTTGAAAAGACTTCCTTCCTTTCCCTTTACCGTCATGTATGGGGACTGTATTATATTAACTAAATATATTCTATTACCATATATGTATCATGATAAGTGAATTTTTTTCATCAATCAAGGCTTTTTTATTCTAATTAAACTGACAGCCAATCTGGGTTCCCTATGCTACACCCACATGCTACTTTTATAGATGATGGCCATGTTTTTGTTTTTGTTTTTTTTAATGATTATTTAATTTTGAGAGAGACAGAGCGTGAGTGGGGGAGGGGCAGAGAGAGAGGGAGAGACAGAATCTGAAGCAGACTCCAGGCTCTGAGCTGTTAGGACTCAGAGGGCTTGAACTCACAATCCACGAGATCATGACCAGAACCAAAGTCCGATGCTTAACCAACTGAGCCACCCAGGCACCCTGCTGATGGTCATATTTGTTTTAGCTTTTAATTAGCCTTCACTAAGAGTAGCCAGTGAGCATCTGACTCTTGATTTCAGTTCAGGTTCATGATCTCAAAGTCATGGGATCAAGCCCCTCATTGGGCTCTGCACTGAGCATGATTCTCAAAGTGTGCTTCTTAGACCCTGGATCCCCCAAGATCCAATGAGGGAGTCCAGAAGGTCAAAATTATTTGTATAAAAGTCCTAAGCTGCTATCTGCCTTGTTTACTCTCGTTCTCTGACAAGAGTACAGTGGAGTTTTCCAGGAGGGATGTGACTCACGGTATCCCAACAGTCTAAATGAAATTTTTAAAGACATCATATTGACACTGAAAAGACTAAACAGAAGCTCAAGGTAGATTTTACTGCTCAGCATATATCAAATAATTCAACCTCTCTCAACAGTTATTTATGAAGGCTTTCCATATTCCAAGCCACCGCCCCATGGGGGGTCATGAAGATGAAAACCAGATCCTGTGCCACAGACATAGCTGGAGATATACATTCCACAAACACATATCGGCACTTCTGTGAAGGTTGCTGGAAACGTCCTTCCCAGCTCACAGGCCACTGTCAAATATTCAGCTCTGCACAGTCACCTTCTAGAACATGTACTTCAGTACCTAGTTGCCCTATATGCACTGACACCCGAAAGGTCCTGGAAAGCATGGAGGGCATTAGCCACTCCAATGACCAGATTCCGCTGTCATTGGGAAGTCTAGAAATAAGTCTGAGATGATCACAAATTTTGCACAGCACCTTGTTCAAATGAATTGTTTAGAGAATCAATTTATTTAATTGGTATTTTTATCGAAGTAATACAGTTGCGGGGTTGAAGAATCAAACACACAAAAAGGCCAATAATGAGAAACCACACTTCCCTCTCTCACTTTCCCAAATGTCCACTTCCCAGAATCCAACAGTTTCAACAGCCCCAAAGTGTCTCTTCTGGCGTTTACTTTCCGTGTTTCTAAATAATATGTTTATTCTGCCATTTACTCACTTCAAAATTTTGGATGTTGTCTGCTGACTTCCAAATATGGGAAATGAAGATTTAGCGCTTAAGTTTCTGCCACCTTTCCACAAACCTCCACATCAAGTAATGTGAAAACTTACGTAGAAATCTATCGTGGGCATTCATATTCTTGGAGTTAGGTAAAAACATTGTATTGCAAAATTAAGTAGTGTAGTATTATTTAGTTTCCTTTATTATAAAACATTTCTATAATTATTTTATAACTAAAATTGTAGGGGCACCTGGGTGGCTTGGTCGGTTAAGTGTCCAACTTCAGCTCAGGTCATGATCTTATGGTTCATGAGTTCAAGACCCACATTGGGCTCTGTGCTGACAGCTCAGAGCCTGGAGCCTGCTTCAGATTCTGTGTCTCCCTCTCTCTCTGCCCCTCCCCTGTTCACGCTCTGCCTCTCTCTCTCTCTCCCTCCCCCAAAAGTAAATAAACATTAAAAAAATTTATAAATAAATAAATAAAATTGCAGTGGGGCGCCTAGGTGGCTCAGTCAGTTAACCCTCTGACTTGGGCTCATGTCATGATCTCATGATTCATGGGTTCGAGCCCTGTGTGGAGCTCTCTGCTGTTATCACAAGGTCTATTTTGGATCCTCTGTCTCCCTCTCTTTCTGTCCCTTCCTTGCTCGTGCACACACACTCTCCCTCTCTCTCTCCAAAAATAAGTAAAATAAACATTAATAAGATTTTTTTTTTTTTTTTTTTTTTTAACATGAACAGGGGAGGGTCAGAGAGAGGGAGACACAGAATCCGAAACAGGCTCCAGGCTCTGAGCTGTCAGCACAGAGCCCGATGCGGGGCTCGAACTCACGGACCGCGAGATCATGACCTGAGCTGAAGTCGGCCGCTTAACCAACTGAGCCACCCAGGCGCCCCAATAAGAATTTTTTTATAAAAAATTAAAATTATAGTATGTTGGGGGCACCTGGCTGGTTCAGTCAGTAAAGCATTCAACTCTTGATCTCAGGGTCATGAGTTCAAGCCCCACATTGGGTGCAGACCCTGTATGTATATACAAATATATAAACATATATATATATATATATATATATATACACACACACACACACATACACACATACACATATATATAAAAATCCTGAACTCATTTAAAAAATGTAGTATAATTATATCATAATAAAGTACCTATTATTATATTATGCTAATTATATAACCATAACACAATCTAATGAGTATGTATTAATTACAAAGTAAATTGTTATAAAATATTTATATTTCATATTATAATGAAATGTTTTTCATGTTTTATAGCAAAATCCATGTTATAAAATATTTATATTTCATATTATAATTACATATTTATGCTACTTGCTATATTGTTATACACAGGAAAATCATGTTGTGATTTATAATACTGTATTATATGACTATTAAATCATGTTACAATAGGGTTTGGTTTTCTTTATTATACACAAGGTCTCCTATATTATATTGGTTTCCTATAGTATAAACAAGAATAGTTTTCTTTTTGTCAATGTTTATTTCTTTTGGGGGGGTGGTGAGGAAAGGAGAGAGAGGTGGATGGAGAATCCCAAGCAGACTCCACGCTCAGTGCAGAGCCCCATGTGGGCCTCAATCCCATGAACCGTGAGCTCATGACCTAAGCAGAAACCAAGGTTGGACCCTCAACCGACTAAGCCACCCAAGTGCCCCAAGAATAACTTGTTTTGTTTTCTTCTTCACCCACTCACCTGTTGTTAAACTCCTCTGTATACCAGCTCCCATTCTAAACACAGAATAGAGGTGTGACCAAAGATCCCTGGCCCCTTGGCTCTGACATTACAGTAGGAGACTCTAAACACAATAAATAATTGAATTCAGAAGTTGGTAGGTGGTATTAAAAACAAACAAACAAACACACACACACACACTATTTCCTTAGTTTTCTAAATACTATGCTAGTTTTCTAGGTACTATGCTGAAGTTTTCTTCACATATGCCATTGTATATGTCAAATGCCTACCGGTATTATTTTTCAAATATTTGAATATAATCAGATAATCTGATTTTTATTTTTTTTTAATTTTTTTTAATGTTTATTTATTTTTGAGAGAAACAGAGACAGAATACGAGTGGGTTAGGAGCAGAGACAGAGGGAGACACAGAATCTGAAGCAGGCTCCAGGCTCTGAGCTGGTAGCACAGAGACTGACGCGTGACTTGAACTCGTGAACCGCGAGATCATGACCTGAGCTGAAGTTGGATGCTCAACTGACTGAGCCACCCAGCCGCCCCCAGATAATCTGATTTTTAAAAAGATCTCCCCACCAGCAGAGAACTGGGCATTTACTGAGGTATGCCCAAATATCAATATATGGACATTTTTTAAAATATTTATTTATTTTCGGGGACAGTGCAAGCAGAAGGGGGGCAGAGAGAGAGGGAGGCAGAGGATCTGAAGCAGGCTTTGCACTGACAGCAGCAAGCCCGATGTGGGCTCGAACTCACATAGAGATCAGGACCTGAACCGTGAGATCATGACCTGAGCGGAAGTTAGACACTCAACCAACTGAACCACCCAAGCACCCCTAGACATTTTTTTTTTTTATCTGAACAGGAAACCTTACCCTCTCCTCCCTGTTATCAGTATCTGAGAAGAGAAACCGGCAGCCTGATTCGCAGTACACAGTCTTTTCCTAAAACCTACCGTCTTTAACCATGACCTCTGCTCCCTGCCCTCCATGGTGCTAAGTATCCTCAGTACTCCTCAGCTGGAGCGCCAGTCCAGAGGCAATGCTCAGTGAAGACAGGTGCCATCTTCAGGATGTGGTATACACACTGAATCAGAGACCTCTAAGAAGACTACTGGATCCAGGAACCAAGGCAAAGAATTAGAAATAGCCCCCACTTGGAGCACCTGGGTGGCTCAGTCGGTTAAGCGACTGACTCATGACTTTGGCTCAGGTCATGATACCACAGTTCATGAGTTCAAGCCCTACATCAGGCTCTGCGCTGACCGTTGGAGCCCACTTGGGGTTCTCTGTCTCCCTCTCTTTCTGTCCCTCCCCTGCTCTCTCTCTCAAAATAAATAAACATTGAAAAAATAAATAACTCCCCCCTTATCATCATTCTCAATGTCCCTCTGAGGCATTTCATGCTTCCTGTTCTCATAGCTCTGGGCTCTGCAGGGTTAACTGTCCTGATCCACAGATCGAGAACACAACAAAGTCTCAGTGAACTATAAGTTAAGACTACATTCGGGGTACTTGGAATCCTGATGTCCCAGGAACAACAGGCTAGAAGAGCAGTCACCGCCCCGGCAGGGGTGATGGACCCTGACTGTCAGGCGGAGATGGAGACAAGGAGGACTATGTGTGGAATTCAGGGGATCCACGGGGCATCTCTTGGTACCCCTTTGTCCAGTTGTGAACGTAAATGGACGAGTGCAACAGCCCAACCTGAGGAAGACAGAGTTATCAGGAACTCAGACCCCTCCAGAATGAGGGTTGGGGTAAAACACCAAGGACATCAGAGGGTAGAGATAGCTGAAAACAAGAGCATTTAGAATGGATAGTGGAGGAAAATGATGCATGCCAGAGGAAGCCCCAGCACCAGCTATAGCAGTGAGGGCTACTGACCATCCCACTACCTTCCCCCTTCTAAGTTTCCCCTCGTGAACAGAGGCCCCTAGAACCCTAAGGGAGATGCTCCCAGAGCATGTGGAGCCACGGAACACAAGGTGTCAACTCCAGAGCTGCAGAAGTATGCCGCTCAAACCTCCCTTCAAGAAAGAACTGGGGGCACCTGTGTGGTTCAGTCAGTTGAGCATCCAACTCTTGATTTCAGTTCAGGTCATGGTCTCACGGTTCATGGGATCAAGGCCCACGGCTTGGACTCCACCTTGATGGTGCTGAGCCTGCCTGGGATTCTCTCTCTCTCCCTCTCTCTGCCCCTACCTCCCTCCCAACCTCAAAAAAAATAAACTCTAAAAGGAGGAAGGAAGGAAGGAAGGAAGGAAGGAAGGAAGGAAGGAAGGGATTGACTTGCTGTTCAGCCTCAAGGAGTGCATTTAGGTGACATCCCTCAGCTGATAGCACCCTCAAGGTTTGCCTCAGCTTTTGATTCAAGGCCACACTCTTAGCTGGCTGCCATCAGCCCAATGCGGGACTCTAGAAGGCAACCATTGCCCTGGGACTCCCTGTGAACTTGGTCAGGTGTACATCGAGGTCTGCTTCTGGCCATCCCCAGTCCTGCTCCCTCTCTTCTTTTTTCACAGATGTCAGATTGCATCATAGCCTGAAAGCTTTGCATACCAAATTCTGCTTCATCTCCCCCCCCCCCCACTTAAACTTTCAAAAGCATTATATCCACTTCCAATATTTTCTTGTACTCCTACTCATTCTCAGCATCTATTTCCTGGAGGACTTGACTGACACTTCAGTCTGGCAGCTTCTGCATGATATGGGATGAAGTGTGGATCCCATGGTCATATGCCTGCTGCACACCTTGTTTTCTATAAAATATGTCCTTCGGTCCTCCTACATGATATAATGCAGGATCCAGTGTTGGCGAGTCAAACATTCTTTTTGTTTTTGGTTTTTTTTTTTAATATTTTATTTTTGAGAGTGTGAGAGCGTGAGCTAGGAAGGGCAGAGAAAGAGGGACAGAGGAGTGAAGCGGGCTCTGTGCTGACAGCAGAGAGCCAGATATGGGGCTCAAACTCACGAACCGTGAGATCATGACCTGAGCCGAAGTTGGACGCTTAACCAAATGAGCCACCCACGTGCCCCAAGTCAAACATTCTTTAAGCCCTTGAATAGTGGTTCTGACTGAGGCGCTGCAGATGGAAAGGTCATACTCATAATCAGAATATGTGTCTGTCCCAGTCATGATGAAATTTTGCTCTTTCCAGGGTAGAAGCAGTTCAGTTTCATCAATTTGCCACCTAGTGGCTGTTTGCTCACCTTGACGAGTATTGCCGTATCAGGAACTCAGCATCAGATTGTCGTTGATAAGTCAACCCTTCAGCAGCAGCTAGCTAAGCCTAAATGGAGAGACCCCACGCTGATGGGTCCATACCTAGCCTTCATCCCTCCCACCATAATTACTCCATTCCTAAGTTCACCTCACAAGCACTGGGGTGGCCGACAACAAAGGTTGGCTGACATCAACTCGTTGAGTCATTGTGTCTACCTGGTCAGTGACTATTCCCCAAGAGATGCTGTCTGTGGCATACCGGCCTGTGTAATTCATATTTCACATCCATACCCAGACATCCATCCATGTGCCTCCTCTCAAAAATCCCTTTTCTGCTACCTTTCAGTCTTACTTATTGCTTATTGCTAAGCCATTGCCACTGCTCATCAATCCATATATATCCTTGCCTTAGGCCACTTGTCCTTCCATACAGTGGATGACCAAGTACACTGCCCAAAACTCTGCCCACAGATACTATTTCCCCACACCACTTTATCAAAACCAGCCCTGAATGGGGACGACGTGTGACAGCAATAAATCTTCACTCTCACCAAATATAGCAGGCCTACTCATCCAAGAATGAAGCTCAGGTTTTCCCACCTTCAAAGGCTGATCGAAGGGGACCTCCCATGAAGTCACAGTTGTGAGCTGAGGGAAAGGCTTCACTGCAAACCTTCCGTGGTCGGCCACAACAATCCCAGCTTCTCTACCCTATTTAGTGGGGCCAAAATTTTTTCCAAGCTTCCAAGTCCTAACCCAGCAGAGTAGTAGGCCTACCTCCCGGGTCCTTGCCAGGGTGTTGGATCATGTATCAAAGAAGAATATCTTGTAGTTTAAAAAAACTAAACAAAAATCTCCCTTATGCAACTTTAAATGCCATATCCCTTAATCCAGTCCTTCAGTATTCACTCCCCAGCACACCCTCCTAGTTTCCAACAGGTCTTGCAGCTCCTTTTGCATTTAACACCCACCTCCCTCCACTAGCAAACCTACCCTTTCCCCCACTGGGTCACACTGAGGCTTGTCCTTAGCTGTTGGTCTCATGGCTAGGAAGACAGAAGCGGCAGATCTGAGAGAGCCTGTATCATCCTCCAGGCACTTCTATCCTATGTGGTTCCTCCACGGTATTTGAGCAAGCAGGGGGACTCTATCTTCCAACAAGGGAATCTCCTTCAGCTCTAAGAATTCCAAGGAATCTGGGAATTCAGGTACCTGAGTACCTCTACCCAGCTATCTCCATCTCAGATCTCAGAGTCCTGCCCTCTCTCCAACAGGGACCTCGCTTGTCATAGAGGACATGTCCACGCTGAGAATTCAGCCTTCTCCAAAGTGCTGTCGCTCTTGTAATTAAGTCCCGTGCCTGGTCTTTCATTCCATCATCCCTTTGTAAATGCTGCCACAGACACCCTCTGACTCTCACACTTTCATCTGAGTTAGGGATTGAGTGCCGTGAGCATGAGAAGTATTCAGCAACAGTCCTTATAATACGAATGTTCCTGAACCTCTCAAATGCCAAGGATTCTACACAAGCCAGGGTGTCCTTTCCACCTGTCTCCCTTCCCAGTTCCCCACAAGTCACACTAAACAAGGGCACTGCTCCGACACAGCAGAGACTCTCAGTACCTCACCTGGCATCAGGGAGAGGAACTCGCTGCCAGCCACCTGGGAAGTGATCCAACTTCAGAAATCTCCTGGAGTCAGCTTCCTCGGAGCCCTCTTCTGGGACCAACCGTTGTAGGCCAGGTTCTCCAGAAGCAGAGCCTGAACCCAGAGATTTAAGTTCACGGGTAGGGGCGCCTGGGTGGCTCAGTCAGTTAAGCATCCGACTCTTAGGCTCAGGTCATGATCCCACAGGCTCTGCGCTGACAGTACAGAGCCTGCTTGTGATTCTCGTTCTTTCCTCCTCTCTCTCTACCCCTCCCCCATTGGCTCGAGGGCTCTCTCTCTTTCTCAAAATAAATAAATTCATTCAAAATAAATAAATTCATTCATTCATGGGTAAAGGGGACAAGGGCACAGGACACCAAAAGTGTCCACCAAATCCCCCCACCCACTAAACATTTCAAACATAAGCACTGCTTTCCCAGATTGATACTTACTGGATTTGAAACGTCTATTTCAGAGGTGCCTGGGTGGCTCAGGTGGTTATCCAACTTTGGCTCAGATCATGATCTCGTGGTTCATGGGTTTGAGCCCCATATCAGGCTTTCTGCTGTCAGCATAGAGCCTGCTTCAGATCCTCTGGCCCCTCTCTGCCCCTCCCCTCCTTGCACATGCTCACTCTCTCTCTCTCTCAAAAATAAGTAAACATTTTTTTAAAGAAATATATATTTCAAAAGGAAGATATTGAAACAGGAGTTGTGTCCATCAGGAACCCCCAAAATTATGCCCAACCATAAAAAGAAATGCATAATTTCCACTCCGTGGACTTTGAATGAGACATCCGATGGCACTACAAACTCAGGAAAGGTTAGTGATCATAGATCATCAATAAGGAATCGAGTGTAGAAACAAACAAACCAGGCATTGATAGTCAAGGAGGCGTGGGAGTGCTGATTTCAGAAGTCCCATTGCAATCAGGCCACAAATTGTATAACTGAACGCCAGTGATTAAAATAAATAAGTTTAAAAATAGGTCGGGATTCAAAATAAAGCATGCCTTCTATTAACTTTATATAAGGCTCGGCATCTCATAATTCACTCTATCAGAAAATTAATGTACGCTATAAATTCTAAAGAGAAAATGTGCAAAGAAGGGCTTTAAAGACATTTTTAGCTCCTATTTCTCTGTTTGAATTCATAAGCTCCCTTCTGGTTTCCAATCTGTCACAAGAAAAAGTACCCGACTGACTGCAATTTCAGGATTGGCAGAAAACAGAAACAATCCAAAGGCCAATAATAGAGTCGAAATGCCTTTCTCTTTTACCAAAAAGTAGGTTTGCATCCAAAGACAGAGGCTTTGAAAAATGCATTATTTATTTAGCGCTGAGAATAGGGAAGGCAGGCTGTGTTCGGGAGTTTTCTTGCTTTCTGTTATCAAAATGTCATTCTGCTTTACAACCACACTTCCTACATAATAGGCTTGCTATTTCCATTTAAAATGTTTAGACCTTTTTCTCAGAGGGCAAAAAAGAAGTCAGAGAGTAGAGCCTTCTGAGCCTTTCAATATGGAAATTGTCCAAATAAGGTACAAATTCAAGCACAGCAATTTGAAGGGAAAAAAAAAAAAAAAGACCTTGAGAAAACACTGATATATCTGCATTTCAGTTTCCTTCCAAAGATCAGAAATTTCCACTGTTAACAGGAGAAGAAAAGTAAAGCTTGCACAATTCCAGGATACTTCCAGGGTGTCCACAATTACCAACATTTTGTCTGGTCATATATTAAAAAAAAAAAAAAATGCAGCAGTTGAGGTAGGAAAGGGGAACACAGATGCAGGTAAGGGAAAGTTTAGAACCTGGAAGAGTATAAACACTAGGTCTTGGATGTTGACAAATGCCTAATGCTTTTCCAGAGAAAGTAACACCTATAAGTGGTAGAGCTCCTAGACTCTCATCTCTAAAGCAAAGAACGTAGTACGGAAACTATAGACTATCTTGAGTTGAGTTCATTCAAAAACATAAGGAAAAAGCTTTTAAGAAGACCAAGCCTAGAGCCACAAGATTTAGAGCTGAAGGAGCTTGAAAATCATTTCAGAGATAAGAAGGTAGTTAATAGGTTGGACGTTAACTTTAACATTTGGACATTCCTTATAATGTTCATAAGATAGTCATAACCGTTCATTAATATGCCCCTTTGGATAGTAGATGCCATCATAAAATTAACATTTCTTAGAGGCAGAGAACTGTTCAACCAAGGAGAAACCTTGACCACAATCCAGGGCTCGTGGTGGCCATGCAGTGAAGTCCGGATCTGAGTTAAGTACACTCACCAATTCTTTCACCAGAAATGCCAGTAAAAGAAAGCAAACTAGGTGTCCATGAATGGCATCTCAAATCAGCAGAGAAAAGAATTATCTATCGAATAAATGGCTTCAGAATGTGTGGCTAAATTTAAGGAGAAAAGTAAGTTAGACCTCTAATTCATAACAGTTATTAAAAATAAAATACTGGGGGGCGCCCGGGTGGCTCAGTCGGTTAAGCGTCTGACTTCAGCTTGGGTCATGATCCATGAGTCCACGAGTTCGAGCCCTGCATCAGGCTCTGTGCTGACAGCTCAGAGCCTGGAGGCTGCTTCAGATTCTGTGTCTCCTTCTCTCTCTGCTCCTCCCCCCTCGTACTCTGTCTCTCTTTTGCTCAAAAATAAATAAACATTTAAAAAAATTTGTTAATAAAATAATAAATAAAATACTGGGGCGCATGGGTAATTCAGTTGGTTAAGTGTCGGAAACTTGATCTCAGCTCAGGACTTGATCTCAGGGTCGTAGATTCAAGCCCTACATTGGCCTCAACTTAAAAATGAATGAATGAATTAATTAATTAATTAATTAATATAAAAATAAAATTAAATAAGGGGCACCTGGGTGGCTGTTGGTTAAGCACCTGACTCTGGATTTTGGCTCAGGTCACGATCTCACAGTAAGTTCAAGCCCCATATCCAGCTTTGTGGTGAGAGCTAAGAGCCAGCTTGGGATTCTCTCTTTCCCTCTCTTTCTGCCCCTCCCCAACTCATGCACATGCTCCCTCTCAAAATAAAAAAAAATAAACTTAAGAAAATAATAAGTAAATAAAATACAGATCTGTGAAAGGTAATTTTTAAATTAAGAGTTCTAAGTTAAGTAAATATAGACAATTCTGTCTATACCTATTACTACTTTTCAATGGATATCTGTATAAGAAGGGGGCACCCGTGTAAAGATCCAGGTAAAGAAAACCCAGTGCAGAGGCCCTGACACCAAAATATGGTTGACATGTTCAAGGTCAAAGAGATCCAAAGCAGCTATATTAAAGAGAGCAAGGAAGAAAGCAGAAGAAAATGAGGTCCCAGGGCTAGCAAAGAACAGGTTCAGGTGAGGCCTTCCAGGCCATGTCAAGGAGACCAGATTTTATTCTAAGTATAATGGAAGTTTTCAAGTGTTTTAAGCAAGACTGACATGACCTGATTGACGCCTGAGAAGGACAGGGCAGGAAGACCAAAGAAGGAGCAGAAAAGTAGAGCTGTGGACTGGAAGTCATGCACTGATTACGGGCATTTTGACTAATGGGGAATCAAGGTAAGAAAGCAGCAAAGGAGCACACCTAGGCTACCGCCGAGAATGGATGGTGTGCCATTTACCTGGGGAGGGGCAACTTGGAAGGAGAGGAATGAAATGGTTCTATTTTGGATCTAGTACATCCCAGAGGCCTGTCAGGCATTCCTATGGCATCAATCAGCTCAATATCTAAGCAGGGAGTCCAGGGAAGAGACTTGGGGCTGGAAGTATAAATTTGAGGATTCACCAACACATAAATGGTGCTCAAAGCCACGGGACTAGGTCATATCAGGGAGGAAGAAAATACGGATAAAGAACAGGACCAAGGAGGGGCGTCTGGGTGGCTCTGCTGGCTGAGTGTCCGACTTCTGCTCAGGTCACGATCTCACGGTTCGTGGGTTCGAGCCCCACGTCAGGCTTTGCACAGACTGCACAGAGCCTGCTTTGGATTCTGTGGCTCCTTCTTTCTCTGCCCCTCCCCCACTAGCACTGTCTCTTTCAAAAATAAATAAACATTAAAAAAAAGAACTGGACCAAAGACCGAGTGACTGGAGGACTCCTACTGTCAGGGGGCTGGGGGAGAAGAGAAGGGCCAGCATCAAGACTGAGAAGGAGGGGCCCAAAAAGTGGGGAAACCAGGCTGACCGGGTCACTGAAGCCCAAAGAAGAAAGCATTTCAACAAGGCAATCATCAGCCACATCCACTTCTGTTAAGAGGTCAGCTGGGACAAAGAAAAACTGACAATGGACACTGACATGGTATAATCACTGGTGACGATGAAGGAGCCACTTCACCAGAGTGGTTTGGATGAAAGCCCCAATCCACTGAGTTAAGGAGGGAAGGAAAATGAGAACAAGACAGCATGTATAATAAGCAACTCTTTCAACCACTTTCGCCGCAAAGCAGAGATGAAAATGGGACAGTAGCTGGAGGGGGACAAGAGCCCAAGGGATGTTTATTAATGCATGATAATGAGGCATTTTATATGCTGTTACATGTGGGTTTTAATAATCTGCTAATTAGCACTTATTCAGCATTTACACTGTGCCAGGCACTGGCCCACACACTTCCTAGTATTGCTTAGTTGATTTTTTTTTAAGTGTATTTCTTTATTTTGAGAGAGAGAGAGTGTGCACACGCATGCATGCACACTTGCACACGCACAAGAGCAGGGGAGCGCAGAGAGAAAGGGAGAGAGAGAGAATCCCAAGCAGGCTGTGCACTTCAGCACAGAGTCCGACGTGGGGTCGAACCCACAAACCGTGAGATCACGACCTAAGCCAAAAGCAAGAGCCTGACGCTTAACCGACTGAGCCACTCAGGCACCCCAGTATTGCTTAGTTTAATTTCCAAAAGTATCACCATTTTTAAAGACTACATTACTGAGGCCCAGAGAAGTCAATTAATTGGCTCCAAGTCGCACAGTTAGTTGCAGAGCCAAGATTTGAAAACTGGCTATATGAGCTGTTCACCAGCCCACTAGAAGATGCAAGAAATAAAGCAAATAACCATAGAGACGTGGTCCCTGAGAAAGTGAGACAGGGTGGCTTCAGAAGGCAAACAGAGGGATTGGTCTTAGAAGCCAAAGCCGATGGAAAACAGAATATATGAATACAAACACAGGTAGTTTGTTTTATTTTTGAGAGAGAGAGAGAGAGAGAGAGAGCATGACTGAGGGGCAGAGACAGGGAGACAGAATCCCATGAGGTCCAGAGAGAGGGGTGGAGAGAGAGAGAGAGAGAGAGAGAGAGAGAGTACAGAGCCCAGAGTGGGTCTCACACTCACTCAACCAATGTGGGGCTCCAACTCAGGAACCATGAAATCATGACCTGACCCAAAGTCGGATGCTAAACCAACTGAGCCACCCAGGCACCCAAACACAGGTAGTTTAAATTTGTGTTGAGAATAGGTATTTCTCCTCCAACTGCCTCTATTATTTGTATAATGAAAAGCTAATAACTTTAAATTATTACTAAGACTTTCGCTGCTCAACGGGGAGACAGACATATTAACCTGGCAAGTGGTCCGTGTAAGTGCTCGGAGCAGATCCTGGAACACAGGAGGGACTATGTGGTGTGGGGTTAGATTCCATTATGTTCCATAATGTTACCTGATGCTCTTGAGAACCATGTGCAAGCCACATCAGGGATTTGAAAGAGAAAGAGGTCAATTTTACTGTGGGAAGGAGCAGGAAGGTCTCCATGGCAAAGTATTCCTGAGTTCACACCAGGGACGACTTTTGAAAACGGAATAGGTGAAGTTAAAGCAATTGGATGGAGAGCATAACCGAGAGAGGTAATCTCTCTCTAAACCAGAAAGATCACACCAGTTATTAAACCTAAGGATCTGCAAACAATTCATCATGGCTAAAATCAAAGGTTCAAGGTGGGACGGTTGAGAGATAAGATTAAGTGGCATAGAAAGAAGAGTCTCTAAAGTGAAATAAGGTAGTTCTTTTTTTTTTTTTTTTTTACATTTATTTATTTTTGAGAGACAGAGTGTGAGTGGGTGAGGGGCAGAGAGAGAGGGAGACACAGAATCCGAAGCAGGCTCCGGGCTCTGAGCTGTCAGCACAGAGCCCGACATAGGGCTTGAACACACGAACTATGAGATGATGACCTGAACCGAAGTCAGATGCTTAACCGACTGAGCCACCCAGGTGCCCCTTGGTAGTTCTAATAGAAAATAAAAGTGGAAGGCACCTGGGTGGTTCAGTCAGTTAAGCATCCGACTTCAGCTCAGTCATGATCTCACGGTTCATGGTTTCGAGCTGCACACAGGGCTCTTCATTGACAGCTTGAAGCCTGCTTGTGATTCTCTCTCTCTCCCTCTCTCCCTGCCACCACCCTCTTTGCCCCTCCCCCTCTTACACTCTCAAAATTAAATAAACATTAAAAAGAGAAAAAAACTTAAAAAGAAATAAACTCATAAAGGAAAAAAAGCAGACATAAATTAAGCAAAAAAGTAAGGAGTATTAAAAATGGAGATAAGTGAGAGAATGATAAGCAATAAAATATAAAAGAAAAACTAAAAAGGACTTGAGAAATGAGTAAATACAAATTCAGCTCAAAAAGTTTCTCTGCCTGGGCACATGGGTGGCTCAGTTGGTTAAACGTCCGACTCTTGGTTTGGGCTAAGGTCATGATCTCATGGTTCGAGAACTAAAGCCCTGCATCAGGTTCCATGCTGACAGTGTGGAGCCTGCTTGGGATTTTCTCTCTCCCTTCTCTCTCTCTGTCCCTCCCCCACTTGTACCCTCACACTCGTGCTCTCTCTCTCTCAAAATAAACAAATTTTTTAAAAACTTAAAAAATACACTAAAAATCAATAAAGAAGAAAAATAAGGAGGAAGAGGAGGAAGAAGGAGAAAATAAAAACAGATGGGTCAGTTACAGCCAACTTAGATAAATATAAGAAGAAAGGAGCTTCTATTTCTTACAAAGTTTTGGTCGCAGAAGCAAACCATTTGGAAGGAAATCAACTGGCCCTTGGGTTATTAGAGGTTATGACCAAGGAACAGCTGGGTAGGTGCCAAGAAAGGATGCTGGGAGCACCAAGCCACACCTTTTATTAAATATGAAAATAGGGCCCCTGGGTGGCTCAGTCGGTTAAGCATCTGACTCTTGATTTCAGCTCAGATCATGATCTCACAGTTCATGGGTTTGAGCCCCACATCGGGTTCCATGCTGACAGCGTGGAGCCTGCTTGGGATTCTCTCTCTCCCTCTCTCTCTCCCTGTCTCTCTCTGTCTCTGCCCCTCTCTGACTCATGCGCACATGCTCACTCGCTCTCAAAATAAATTAATAAACTTTTTTTAAAAGTTCAAAAAATAAATATGAAAATATAAGAAATGGAAAGCAGAAGGTCACATACAAAAAGGTAATTCTGCAAGACTTGCCCGAGGGAGGTCCCCCAGACGGGAATTGCCAACGTGTTAGCTTGTTCCAGGGCACCGTGGCTCTGCTGACTCTCCCCAGGGTTCCAATCCAGTCCAAGTGGATGAAAAACCATATCCATGAGGCCAGGCTTAGTTTATAAGTTGGTTTCACCACACAAAAGGAATAAAAGTGAGGAAAGAGGAACGCTTGTGCTCCTGAGGCCCTGAGTATGTTGGCAGAGGACTGAAGTATTCAAAGCAGCCTGGGGCAGACCTAGGACAAGGGACCAATAGTCATAGCACTGTGAAATTAAAAAGGTGGATAGATTTGAAAGAATTAAGGAGACAGTATCTACAGTAGTTGATGCCTGCATGGCTTTGCTGAATTAGGGGGAGACAAGAGTCAAAGTCGATAACCCTATTTCTCTGGAAATGAGAGCAGATGTGTGGAGAGGGGCAGTTATGAATTCAAAAGGGATGTACTGTGTCTGAGAGGCTGGTCAGGCATCAGTCACATGTGTGGATCGAGGGCTCCAGACAAGGATAGGGGCTAGAATGGTGGTTTTTAGACATGGGGACAGAACTGGTATCAACCACGCAGGGAGCAGGCAGATCCAAGCCTGCTATGGGGCTCGAACTCACGAACCACGAGATCAGCCACACAGCAAGAGCAGACAAAGGAGGAGGAACCAGCAAAAGGGATCTATAGACATCAGTCCAGGAGACAGAGTATTTGAGGGAGGACTGGATTTCAAGGACACCAATTAACCAATAATATCAGGGTCAAGGCTGGTTTTATACTTTAGCTTTGATTTAGTCAATGAACGGAAATTATGTTAATAAATACATCACTGTTCACTTAACACAGCTGATACAAAGCAGGCCTAATGAACATTTCTAACAGGAACACAAGCACATCTTGCTGTAACAATTGCATGACCTTCATGGGAGAGCAGCTTTCAGAGACACATCCTCTCCCTGGACTCTCTCTTCTCTTGCAATTTTCTCCCCTGAACAATTTTGAATCATTAAGAGGCACAGCTTCTAATTAACCTAGTAATACCTCCTAATTACGGCGTGTGCTCAAGTCAAGACTTTGAAATCTCTCTAGATTGCATGGTCATGAGGCTGCAAAAAAAATTTTGGGGTTAAATACAGTAAGATTTTGGGTCACTGAGTGGCTCAGTCAGTTAAGCATTGGACTTCGGCTCAGGGCATGATCTTTCGGTTCGTGAGTCCGAGCCCCGCATCAGGGTCTGTGCTGAAAGCTCAGAGCCTGGAGCCTGCTTCAGATTCTGTGTCTCCCTCTCGCTCTCTGCCCCTCCCCCACTCACACTCTGTCTGTCTCTCTCTGTCTCTCTCTCTAAAAAATAAACATCAAAAAAATGTTTAATAAAAAAAATACAATACGATTTTGATCAAAAATTGATACCTTCCTTCTCTAAGCTTAAATAATCATAATAAAAACCCCCTTCACGGGGCGCCTGGGTGGCTCAGTCAGTTAAGCGTCCGACTTCAGCTCAGGTCACGATCTCATGTTCCGTGAGTTCGAGCCCCGCATCGGGCTCTGGGCTGATGGCTCAGAGCCTGGAGCCTGCTTCCGGTTCTGTGTCTCCCTCTCTCTCTGCCCCTCCCCCGTTCATGCTCTGTCTCTCTGTCTCAAAATAAATAAACGTTAAAAAAAAAATTTAAAAAAAAAAACCCTTCATATATATTCTTTCTCCATCACCAAATTGCATCACTTTTGAGGGAACTGTAGCAGAGGAAGAAAAATGAAGGACCCATAGGAAAAGCTAATTGATAAGTTAACCACTGACACAAAAATAAAAAATTGTACATTGAGGGGTGCCTGGCTGGCTCGGTAAGTAGAGCACATGACCCTTAATCCCAAGGTGGTGAGATCAAGCCCCATGTTGGATGTGGGGCCTACTTAAATTTTTTTTTCAATTTTTTTTAACAAATAAATATATTACTTTTTATTAAATTGTGCATTGAGTACCTAGAAAGAGATGTATAACCTGAGAAGACTTACATAGGTGCCAAAGATGCTAAAGCATGTGCTTTCATTTCGTATAATCAAGCCAGATTTATAAGAAGTGGGAAATCCCTTGACCGCCATGGACATTGATGCTTAGACCACATAAGTCTGTTTCCATGGTTTCACATGACCATGGTTTCATATGACACCGGGAAGCCCCAAATCTCCTCCTCCCCAAATCTCCTCCTCCCCTACCTCTCAAAGGGTTTTACAAGGTGATAACTTCTGCCACAACCATTTTGTGAGTTCTGAGACATATTAGGGTCCCCAGACTCTTCCCCAATGCCTTCCCGAATATTCCTAAGGGATAATGACCTACTACCATCTGTGAAACAGCTCATACAGAACTGGTTCCCGGGGCGCCTGGGTGGCTCAGTCAGTTAAGCGTCAGACTTCAGCTCCGGTCATGATCTCATGGTTCATAGGTTCAAGCCCTGCATCAGGCTCTGTGCTAACAGCTCAGAGCCTGGAGCCTGCTTCGGATTCTGTGTCTCCCTCTCTCTCTGCCCCACCCCCACTCATGCTCTGTCTCTCTCTCTCTCTCTAAAAAATAAACATTAAAAATTAAAAAAAAAGGAACCCGTTCCCAAAGTGCACACTCTGCACATGTATAGAGGATTTGAGTGTTTCATCTACCCCATCATTTCCCTCCCAACTTCTAGGCATTTGTGGGATGTGATTTTTGTTTTAAGTAAGCCCTACATCCAACGTGGGGCTTGAACCCACGAAGGACAGAGCATGATTAAAAGTGCCCCAAAAGCTTGGGTTTCATCCCTCTCTTCTCCACTACGTAAGAGCTCGCTGACATTCATCCAAGTTACAAGGGAACAAAGACACCTGGCATCCCATTATCACTTTTCTTCACCTTCCATCTCTATCCTGGGCATACTTTGAACCAAGAGCCTATTGAGGAAACCGGACATAAAGGCAAACCAAAGAGAAATACTCTATGTGTCTTCCTGGCCTCACGATTTTATTCCTCAGCAAAAGCCTCACGTGACATCAACACCAGAAACTGCTTCCAGAGGGGACACCATATCACAAATCGCTACAGAGTCAAGGCCAGACTTTATGCTTAGCAGCATAAATAGTATAATACACATAAATAAGACAAAAAACATCCCACGACATAAATCCTATTGCTGGCGGACACACACAACCTTGAAAGCATCCTTGGGAGCCCCAGCATAACCGACTCTGACAGCTCACACACCACATTTACGTGCCGTGAAATTGTACATTCAGCTTCCGAGGAATTGTGGCTACATTCTCACTAAACACCATTTCTCTGCTGACGTGGGCCCCAAGGTCGGGGAGGGGAGTTCTGAACAGAACAGACAATGTGCTCGCCTTGGAATCAAAGCGATTCACCCTTATCTTTGCTCATAGATGGGGAAAAGAGTGGCAAGCAGTAGAGGAGAGTGGAGTGTGGCCTTCAAGAAGACTGTGACACGCTGGCAAAGTAGGGGAAACAAGACTACCTCTCCACCAAGCTAAGAAAAGGAAAAAAAAAAGCCTTTCCCACTGGGGTCCTTGACATTGAAGTGGGCAGGTGGAGTCAGTCTGCTGAGATGCAACATTTTAGCTCCCGGATCTGCAGGTCCTGCTTCGGGGGTTCCAACTCCCTGTAAGCCAAAATTTCCACTTCCCACCAGAAGAGAAGCTCATCCTCTGGGCCTCCCCATGGCCTCTCCCCACTGTCCCACAAGTCAATTAATCACACCTTTATGAGGGCCTGCTACATCATCAGACATTCCTGCACAGGACTAGCTGGGTTGACCCCAGCTCCCTCATTTCAAGGGGGTCCAAGCTCTGAAAGAGAATTAGAGGAGAATGCAGTGGTGTCCACTTATGCAAAAAGTGAGGTTTGTACACACGCTTACATATTCATATTTGTGCCCACAAATATACATACACACATACACACACACACACACACACAGATGCCCACGACTGGGGTGCCTGGGTGGCTCAGCCGGTTAAGCTCAGATCATCATCTCACAGTCTGTGAGTTCAAGCCCCACATGGGGCTCTGCGTTGTCGGGTCAGGTCCCCCTCCCCCTCTGCCCCGTCCCCGCTTTGGGCTTGTGCGCTCTCCTGCCCCCTCGAAAATAAGTAAACATCTAAAGCCACATTAAAGAAAAAAGAAATACCCACAGTGATCGCTTACCACCTCCTTTACCTAGAGGACTCGGGAGGCCACCCCCACTCAAGTACCATTTCAGGACATTTTTGCTTTTTTGTGACATCTTTTTCCGGTCGACATCACCCCTGATGCTCATCTTAGCCAGGTTTCATCTCTAAGGAAACGCAGAGGAAGTAATATCTTATAATACACTCAATTTGTCCCATCTTGGAGCTATGAAACTGCACTGTTTCCCACGAGTAATTTATAACGAACCCAAGAAGCGTCTCTACCACTAGAGAACTAAGGGCTACGGGCTTCACAAAACACCCAGCCCTTGGTGTCACTTGCCGTCTGCTAGCAGGTTTTGCTAATTCAACCAAGAGGACATCTACACGTGCCTATTAGCACCTTCGAGTACTCTGCTCGCTTCACCTGAATCTTCCGAATGTTCAGCGTTCTCGATAGACGTGATCTCAGTGATCCATCAAGGGTGAATCATCCAAAGAGCTGAAGACAGCTATCCGGCGGACCAAGGCTCATTCTGCCCTGGCCTTCATGGCAGCGGAGCTTTGAAAGATGGCTGAGATTTTCAAGGATTGACTTCCCAGGCAGGCAGTGTGAAAAGACAGCACATTGCAGATGTGTCTTTTCTGCTCCGTTCATACTAAACAAACTGGAGGGAATTCTCTCTGTGAGGTTTCCTAGACTGTTGTTTGCCTTATAGGAACAATATTAGCCTAGCCTTAAACATCCTGGCTTAATACTGATTGCCATTTTAAAGGGCACAGCATTAATAGTAAGTTTCGTCTCCGGTGTCTTCATAGGTTAGTGATTATACTCTATACACACAGCAAAGACTCGATGTACACACACACACATACACACGCACATCCAGCCACATACAGCCCAGAGACATAAACACGTCCAGGAAGCTCATTTCTAACCACACCTCGGGCTGCAAGCTTATGTAGCCTTTGCTCAGTAAGATTTCAAAGCCACTCGGTTTGGCTCCCTTTCCTTCAAATAGAAGAAACCTGCTTAACCTAAGATTTTAAGCTTTAAATCCCCATATTCCTTCTCTATGAGAGAAAGAGGTAGGGACTCTGCCCTGTTTGGATTTACCGTATTGCTAAAAAACTACCCATAAATTAGCCATAGAAAAAGCTGAGTTCTCTTTTAGAAAAGGATGGGTTAAGAGTAAGCTTTTAAAGAAAATAGAATCGGGCAATCAGGGAGACTCTCCCTGGTAAGTCCTGGGTGTTTTCGAGGGATGAGGAAATTCACAGCAAGGGGGCAGAAGAGACTGAAGTGGTGAAGCCAGCAGAATCCATCCGTTTGGGGACGGAGAGGCCCCACAGGGGACGCGTGGGGTTTTTCCACCGGCCGCCTGAATACCAAGCAGGGACGCTGCCCCCTCTTACCTTTCCACCCTCCTCCAGTTTGCATCCGGATGTGTCCCCGCCATTTCCTAACACCTCACCTGTTGAAACACAATCGTGTTCTTTCAAACACTTTAGCCAACAGCAGCTGAAAGTGATTGGTTTCCACCTTAAAGAGGAGGGCGAGGGGGTGGGGATGTTCTTTAATCCTCCGGTGTGAAAAACAACAGCTCTCCTGAATCAGAAGTAAGGTTAAAAAAATGGAAATCTGTGGATACTCTGGTTACCTGGCAACCCCAACCTACGGGCTGTGTCTGCCGGCATCCTGAGGTCCTGCAGCATGAAAAATGCAGGCAGAAGGGATTCCCTGGATGTGCTGCCTCTTTACTCTGGTCCATTCATTCAGCCCTATTATTTTGTTTCCAAGTCGGTAACCTAGATTTCTGTAGGATCTAATGCTCATCTCTCCAGGGAAGGAAGCTTCCACTAGGGAATTCACCATCACACCTTTTAAGATGAATCAGTGTTTTCGCAAACCCCCTGGGGAAACTGTGTTAAAAGGAAAACACAAGGAAGGGGAGGAGAGGGGAGCATTGCTTCTGGCTGCCGGCAGTCCCAGGCTCTAGGAAATCTGCAGGGTCATGCCTATCTCCTCCGACCCTCCGCCTGAGGCTTCACTCGGGGAAGAGCCTGTCACACTGCAGAGTCATCTATAAATAATGGGCCCAAATTGGCAACTGCCTGGAATAACACTAAAAGTGAAATAACTGCCGCAGGCCACGCCTTGGCTCCTGCTTCTGGGAGGCTCCAGCCCTACGCCCGCCCCCACCCCAGGCCAAGCCTCCTGGCTGTTCCTTTTATAGTTCCTTCTATTACCTGAACTAGAAAGAATATTCTGGAAGGAAGGAAGGAAAGAAGGAGGGAAGGAAGGATATTCTAGGGTTGCTTTTGTTGCTGCTGTGTTGACTTGATGAATTAAAGGACTAATTTAGCGACTATTTGAGAGCCACATGCTGAAATCCAAACTAAAAACATTTTATTTATTTATTTATGTATGTTTATTTATTTTTGAGGGAGAGAGAGAGACAGGCAGAGTGAGAGCAGAGGAGAGGCAGAGAGAGAGGGAGACACAGAATCTGAAGCAGGCTCCGAGCTGTCAGCACAGAGCCCTACCCAGGGCTCGAACTCACGAACCGTGAGATCATGACCTGACCCAAATGAAGTCAGATGCTTAACCAACTGAGCCACCCAGACGCCCCTAGAAGCATTTTTTTTTAATTACCATTTTGCTCTTGTCCATAAAAAAGGTTGCATTATCTCCCTAGATTTTTAGATTAAATATCAGTGTTTCTTACAGTGATTCTGTTCATCTCCAATTAATCAAGACAACTCTGTCCCCTCCATGTCTTTTTAAAATTTAGTTCCCCCCAGGCCACCTGGGTGTATCAGTCAGTTGAGCATCCCACTGTGCCTCAGGCCATGCTCTCACAGTTCATGGGTTCAAGCCCTGTGTGGGGCTCTGTGCTAACAGCTCAGAGCCTGGAGCCTGCTTTGGATTCTGTGTCTCCCTCTCTCTCTGCCCCTCCCCCGCTTACACTTTGTCTTTCTCTCTCTCTCTCTCAAACATAAATAAACATTAAAAAAAGAAAATTTAGGGGCGCCTGGGTGGCTCAGTCGTTTGAGCATCTGACTTCGGCTCGGGTCATGATCTCGCAGCTCATGAGTTTGAGCCCCGCTTCGGGCTCTGTGCTGACAGCTCAGAGCCTGGAGCCTTCTTCAGATTCTGTGTCTCCCTCTCTCTCTGCCCCAACCCACTCGCATTCTGTCTCTGTTTCTCTCAAAAATAAATAAACATTAAATTTTTTTTTTTAATTTAGTTCTCCTGGAGTCTTGTTCATTTTACTGTTTATTTACATTTTTCTATCGGCATCTTTAGAATTTCAGTGGAAATCAAACGTGCATGCTTTTCCTATTTGTCACCATCTTTTTTGAAAAGTTTTGTGAAGGATGGGGACTAACTCTAGGTATTACAATACAGAAAGAAAAAGTTAGTTCCTGGTAGGCATTATTCATTCAAGAAAAAAGGCTGAGAAACTAACCTCATTGATACTATGTTTAAAGTGGGGGGGGGGGAGCGAGGGGTGGGGAGTGGGGAGAGGGGGTACAAAGACCGAAACTATTCTCTGTTCTCAGAGAACTTAAATTCTAAGAAGAAAGATGATGCATAGGTGCTACAAAAGAAGAGTTCAAAGGGAAGTAAGCATTGCTAAGAGGATTTTTGAAAAAACAGTGGGGAGGATAGGGCACCTGGGTGGCTCAGTCGGCTGGGCATCTGACATCAGCTCAGGTCATGATCTTGGAGTTGTGGGTTCAAGCCCCACGTGGGGCTCTGTGCTGACCGCTCAGAGCCTGGAGCCTGCTTCAGATTCTGTGTCTACCTCTCTCTCTCTGCACCTCCCCCGCTATGCTCACTCTCTCTCTCTCTCAAAAATAAATAAAAACATTTTTAAAAATTAAAATGTGCAAAATACAGTAGGGAGGAGACTGAGGAAGTAAAAGGGTGGGCACATCTCATGTTTCAATTCTCAGAACACCTGGACTTTTGACTTTTGTCAATTGCACCTGGACCACCTTCACCTTCTGCAATTTTGGACTGAAATAGAGATAATGTAACATGCTAGCTAAATCACCAGCTGTGTATTGTTAATTTAACTCTGTTAGCACCAATCCTAATTCCTTCTAAACCTGTTATGTAACCTTGCAGTTTTTGCCTTTACAAGCCCTGCTTGCTTCCCAAAGCACACTTTGAATTTCAGCCCAAACATTAAGACCCCAATGAACACTTTTGATTGCTTTTCAGCCCCTTCTCCTTGGTCAACAATGTTTTACTGTAATATAAGAAAAATATGGTAAGGACCTAAAGAGACATAAGCAATGTGCTAGAAGAACCTTTCAAGATACAATTATTGTCATAAGTGGTGATGGCAGAAGCCAAAATTTCAGAGAGACAATGGCATTTGGTCCAGGTCAATAGGTTGGTAGAATTTTGATAGAGATGAAAAGGGAAGTCAAGCTGGAAGGAATGGAGTGACCAAAGTCACAGGGACAGGAAGGTGCAGGTGACATCCAGGAATTGGTTAAAGGTCCAGTTTGGTCAATTCACAGGATTGTTAATTTCAAATGTGGAATATCAATCAATCCACAATGGTGCCTTCCACAATTCATTCCCCAAATATTTACCAGGTGCCCACTCTTCTTAGGAGGAACTTAAGGGAATTTTTTTTTAATAGTAAACAAGTGATCTTGCAATAATTTTTCACAAGACCCTTCACCAGAGTTGATCAGAAATCACCACACCCAAGGGCACCTAGGTGGCTCAGTTGGTTAAGCATCCAACTCCAGCTCAGGTCATGATCTCATGGTTCGGTCTGTGGGCTCAAGCCCCACATTGGGCGCTACGCTTACAGCTCAGAGCCTACAGCCTGCTTTGGATCCTGCGTCTCCCTCTCCTTCTGCCCCTCACCCACTCAGGCTCTGTCTCTCTCTCTCTCAAAAATAAATTAAAAACATTTAAAATTTTTTTCAAAAGAAGACATCACCTCGCCCATTTTAAGATTACAATAATTTCACATTTGATGTTGCTAAAAACTTCTGTGTGTAATGTGACTTTCATGAAGTGTGATCATTCTAAGGGAGCAACAGAACAGCTTGTGGGAAGAAACTGGTTTAAAGCACGAAGCATCAACACATAAAGCATTCGTGCTGTTACAACATCCCAACCATACACAACTGTACCTCCCAAATTACTGCCCAAAGAGTTGGGTGTTTAAAAAGGTAAAACTGAGGGGCACATGGGTGGCTCAGTCAATTAGGCATCCAACTCTCAATTTCAGCTTAGGTCATGATGTCACAGTCTGTAAGATCAAGCCCCACATCAGGCTCTGTGCTGACAGCAAGGAGCCTGCTGGGGATTCTCTCTCTCTGCCCCTCGCCTGCTCATGTGTTCTCTGCCTCTCTTAAAATAAATAAATAAACTTTTTTTAAAAAGTATAAAAGAGTGAAACTGAGCCATTTCACTCAGAACTAGCCACCCTGTCAATTCACTTATGAGCTGGACATATGCATTTCCTTCGGAAGGAAAAAAATAACATCCTCAAACAATATTGTCTAACTTGATGGGTAAAGGAGAAATAAAAATGCTTGCTAGGTCTACTTCACAGGGTGAATGTAAGGATGAAAAATGAGGCAGTATGTGAGAAGTAATCTGTAACCCACAAGCACTAAAGAAATATTAGCTTATTTTTACTGCACAAGCCAGTGTCCCTGGAAATGGCCCCAGCATGCACGATAGGACACGCATTGTATTAAGCCAAGTTGGAAGGCTATCATACCCTATTTCGTGGACATAAGAAGAGGCTGAAGCACTGTGTTGGTCACTGATCAGCCCAGGAAAGCAGTAGCAACCACAGCAGCAGTGAAACAGAGACAAATCTTCGAGAAGCTGCAAATATTTGCTAGTTGCTAGGTAGTTGCATGGAGATGTATCCTTGCCAGTGGCCTCTGTTAGGAAAACTTAATCCAAGGTAGGGCAATAGCTATAAAAGGCTCTTCCATCCACGCAGTTGGACCACAGCAGTCGTATGAAGTGTTGTCTTTGGTTTAGAGCCATCTCACACTCCAATTTTGGCTATACTAGCTGAGCCACCAAATGGACAAGGACATTAGGTCAGTCTAACTCATTATATCATCCTAACTGCTGAAACTGAGTTACCTAATATTTTTCTAAGCCATCTTTGCCAGTCAAAGGTTATTAAATAAAGACAGACAGATAAAAACCAACAGTTATTAGCTGGTTGCTCTGTGCCAAGGACTCTAATTGGTATTTACACATTAATTATCTCATGTCACATCCAAAAGACAGATGCACGCCAACGGGTGTATGAATAAATATAATGCCTTTGTTTCTCTTAAGTTGTTTTAAACATAAGTGTCTGGCTGGGACTAGCCCAATATCCCTTGACCTCTTTTCCCCTTTTGTTTTCTAGGGTTTTGAGGGGTCGTCTGAAAGACGAAGGCAGGACTGAGGATGAGGCAGAGTTTGCAGAGTTTTGAGACAGTTACTCTGGGGATTCAACAAGAATGGTCAGCAGAAACTATTACTAAGGGCAGATAGAAGGGATTCACTGCCGACTGATCAACAGGATATCAAAACTTCTTCTAGGACAAGGGGAATAAAGGACACAGCCTAAAGATTCTCATCGTCTTCTCTGGAAGAAGAAAGAGGTAGCTAAAACAGTATCAACATATATATTAAATAGCACTCCAATTGAAAGGGCTACTCCTCTCTATGGTACCTTCTCTGGATACACATGGGTAGACACAAAGGTTAAAATCACTTTGTGAAATAGCTTTCTTTCTTTCTTTCTTTCTTTCTTTTTTAATGTTTATTTATTTTCGAGAGAGAGAGAGAGAGAGAGAGAGCGCGCACGCACGCACAAGCGGGGTAGGGGCAAAGAAAGAGAAAGACACAGAATCCAAAGCAGGCTCCAGGCTCTGATCTATCAGTCCAGAGCCCGATGCAGGGCTCAAACTTGTGAACCGCGAGATCGTGACCTGAGTTGAAGTTGGAAGCTCAACGGACTGAGCCACCCAGGCTCCCCAAGAGCTTGCTTTCTTGAAAAATTCACACCAAGGGAAGTCCACGGGTTGGCATGGAACTAGAATAAGGAGGTAGACCTCCCTGTTTGTAGGTAGCTAACAAATAAGAGATCTGAGAATTGTTTACATTTTTTTAAATTTTTTTTTTAATGTTTATTTTATTTTTGAGACAGAGAGAGACAGAGCATGAACAGGGGAGGGGCAGAGGGAGAGAGGGAGACACAGAATCCGAAGCAGGCTCTAGGCTCTGAGGTGTCAGCACAGAGCCTGATGTGGGGCTTGAACTCACGAACTGTGAGATCATGACCTGAGCTGAAGTCAGACACTCAACAAACTGAGCCACCCAGGCACCCATTCTTTTTCTTTTTTTGTTTAAAATTTTTTTTTAATGTTTATAAAATTGAGAGAGAGAGAGAATGAGTGGAGGAGGGGCAGAGAGAGAGGGGGACACAGAAACAGAAGCAGGCTCCAGGCTCTGAGCTGTCAGCACAGAGCCTGACACGGGACTTGAACCCATGAACCGTGAGATCATGACCTGAGCTGAAGTCTGGAGCTTAACTGACTGAGCCACCCAGGCGCCCCTTATTTACATTTTTATTAATCAATTTCTCTCTTATTCTTACCCATGAAAGACCTTCTCTTTTCATCTTCAAGCCAATGCTACAATCCTAACTCCACCATGATGACCTCCCCACAAAGTCTCCAAGCCCAAAAACTTCATGCTGAGACCCCGGAACTGCACTCCTTTCCCAGAACCAAAATCTTCCTTCCTTCACTGCTTTTTGTAAGAAAATTGATGTTTTCCTTACTGGGTCTATGAGTTGAGATATTCAGGAAAGATATTTCATTTAAATCATATATGGCAGAAGGCGCCTGGGCAGCTCAGTCAGTTAAGCGTCCAACTCTTGGTTTCAGCTCAGGTCATGATATCACATTCGAGAGCTTGAGCCCCGCGTCAGGCTCTTTGCTGACAGCACAAAGCCTGCTTGCAATTCCCTCTCTTCCTCTCTCTACCCCTCCCCTGCTTGCACTCTCCCTCTCAGAATAAATAAATTTTTAAAATAAAGCATACATTGTAGGATATGTGGAAATTATTCATCAAAACCCACAATATAACTATTAAGTGTAATTAATATAATGGTACTATTATAACCAGGTATTTCTTTATTATTTAACATCTTAAATATTTAGACTAATTAGAGAATAAATTAGAGAAGATTTCCTAAGTATTAGCAAAATGGCTTCCTAAAACTGAAGATCCCATCAAGAGATTAGATGTTTATACTTACGTGGAAACTACATTTTTTAGTTGTACCCCATAATTAGCACAAATATCATTCTGTGAAGTGGATTTTAGGGTGGTATGAAGAGCAAATGAGATCATTTGTGTGAAAATATTCTATAACTACAGGACAGGGGCACCTGGGTGGCTCAGTCAGTTAAGTGTTCAACTCTGGGTTTCAGTTCAGGTCATGATCTCATGGTTCATAGGTTCCAGCACCACGTTGGGCTCTGCACTGACAGCATGGATCCTGCTTGGGATACTCTCTCTCTCCCCCTCCCCTGCTTGTGCATATGCTCTCTCTCAAAATAAATAAATAAACTTTAAAAAAAAAAAACCTACAGGACATAATGCAAACCTAAAACATTAGCTCCCTTTCTCTCTTGCCCTTTCTTCAGATAAGACAGACTCACAGTAAACAGGGATAAAATCTGAGTCTGTCCCTCTCATAAATAACATAATGTCTCAGTTGCTAAAACATACTCACTACTGCTTCATGCTGAAGCTTGATGTTTGCCTTCAAATTAATATGGTATCGACCAACATAATTAAATTGAATTACCCAAAGTTGGTTCAACCAAGTACAAAGCATTAACTTTACTTTTAAGAGTCTGTAAAATTACAGACATCATAAAACTTCATTCTTCTGATTCTGATAGGATTTGTATGTATAGATAGATAAGAGCTAAATTACTCTAGCAAATGGGGGTCCTCCAGAAGAACTTGGAGGAGGGACATAGGAGATGGGCAGCTTTTCCAATTGGGTCTGACTGGACCCAGGAACCTATATACCAGGAGGGGACTGGCTATGTCAAAGAAACCTGGCATAATACAGTCTATGCTGTCATTTGGAGACATTTTGCCACCAGCCTGTAATAGGATATTGAAAGACTTCTCTCTTGTCTCAGAATTTCAACTAAAGCCCAAAGCTGAGGATAATCGGTACTAAGAATCCCCACATTGTAAAAAGAACTGTCAGGCACATGTCTGCAGAACTTAACATTTGCACAACTATCACCCTGTACTCCCACCAGCCTGTGTAATTAATAGATTCGAAATTCTGGAATTCCCATGTGTTAACGGAGATGTTGGACTAGCAAAGGTTCTCAAACTGAGGTCGAATTGGAAATGTGAGGAGGCATTTCTGGGAGTGCTATTGACATTGAACAGGCAAGATCCAAGGATGCTAAATATCCTGCAATATAAGGGAGACCTCTGCACAACAGAGAATTTTCTCACCCAAATTCTCAGTAGCATTCCCACTAGGAAATACTGGCATAAGGTGAAAGTCCTGTGGCTTCTCCATTCCCCCCACCCAAGGACAAGACTATTCTCCTACCCCAAATCCCAGCATTAGGGATTCAAGAAATCAGCAGTGGCTGCAAAAAGGGGCAACTGACATCCATTCCCCAGGTAGACTCTACCTATGAATGGACTTGTTAATCTGTTTCTGTGCCCCTTTGAGAAGAGAATACAAGGGAATTAATTGCGGGAATATAGCTGGCTGAAGAGAGGGGCAGCAATGGAATGGACTGCCCCTACCTTTAGTTATGCCTCCTCTGGGCCAAGTGGACACCCCAGAAGTTATCTAAGCTTAAGCTGCATAGTTATCCAGGCACGTTCTGGCTGCCCACGGAGCAAGAAGAGAATGGCCATTTGATGTCTGCCACATGGTGGACTTGGCTAGCCAACAAAGAAATGCAGCACTCTTCTTACATAGGACACATTTGTTCTTCCTCCATTCTTCCTCCCAAACTCAACACACTGGAGGAAAGACAAATCCCAGGAGATGGAAGGAAAGAGGTAACATGAAGGAGACAGAAGCAATCCAGCCCTCCACCAACACAGGTCTTGTGAGTCTCCAGCCAAGCCTAGTGTAGAAGAGTTCTTTATTAGATAAAAAAAATGAGAGTACAGCCTGATTAAGTTAAGCTGGACACGGGGTGGCTGCGTGGCCCAGTTGGTTAAGCATCCAATTTTGGCTCAGGTCATGATCCCACGGTTCGTGGGTTCGAGCCCCGCATCGGCTCTATGCTGACAGCTCAGAGCCTGGAGCCTGCTTCAGATTCTGTGTTTCCCTCTCTCTCTCTGCTGCTCCTCTGCTCATGCTCTGTCTCTCTCCATTTCTCAACAATAAATGTTAAAAAAAATTTTTTTTAAATTAAGCTGGACTGGAATTTTATGCCCAACTGTCCAGTGGGATCTCTCCAAGATAGTGTTGAGATGGGAAAGACTTAGCTCATGTTTGGTGACAGAAATAAAAAAAAAAAAAAGGGACATAAGAAACAAAGCTGTTTCATTCTTACATCTCACCAAATCCTGGTTAATAAGGAATTCTTGGCTGATAACTTTCTATATAAAGTATAGCAGTAATGCCAATATGTGAATAGAGAGACTTTTCAAGTAACCAAAAACTGCTTTTAAAAACTTTATAATAGCTATCTGTGTTGGCCAGGGTCAGTAACCACATGCGACAAATACATAGTAGCTCTCTTAGGCAAAGAGCAAACTTACTAAAGAATATCACAAACCTATAGTGTTCATTCATTCAATAAATATCTATCAAAGCTTCTTTTTCTTCTGTAGACTTGCCTTTCATCTTGCTGTCATTATAGGCAGTTGTTCCTAAAATTTCAGTCACTTAAGTGCACCCATGAAACAGGAATATAGAGTTCTTCATGTCCCCTGGACTTCAGTTTGCCTCCGTGTTGTGGCAGCACTGTGGTACCTGACGGCCATGGTGATTTGACCTTGTCATGCCCCCTGTGCCTACCTGAAGGACATCTAAGAGCCCTTCCTCTTTCTGAATTTGAATCATAGCCTTGATGTGGTCTTTCTTGTTTTGTGTCCTCATTCTTAATATAAAAAGAGTTTAACTGCTTCTTGGTTGTATTGGAGAAGCATTGGGATAAAATTTTAACTGGGTATTCTTTAACCAGTTTAATTAATAAATAAATAATTTTATTTATTTATTTTGAGAGAGAGAGAGAGAGAGAGAGAGGCAGGGAGGGGCAGAGAGAGAGAATCCCAAGCAAGCTCCACACTGTCAGTGCAGAGCCCGATGCAGGGCTCAAACTCACAAACCGTGAGATCACGACCTGTGCCAAAATCAAGAGTCAGATGCTTAACAAACTGAGTCATCCAGACACCCCTTAACTGGGTGTTCTTGAATCACTTTTACAATAAACCAATTCTATAATCTTGAAAATACATACATACATACATACATACCTATCCAGCACTACTATGTGACAGGTATTATTCTGGGCATCAGGATACAACAGTGAACAAGAGACAAATTCTTTCCCTCCAAAAAGCTCAACTTCCAATGGGAGAGTCAGGTAAAACAAACAAGAATGTATCCAGCATGGTAGATCATGCTAAAAGAAAAACCAAAACAGGGATGGGAAGAAGGAGTTCACTTGTGGGGGTGGGATGCATATTGCATATTCCTCCTTTAAATAAGAATGGTTAGTTCTGGAACATAACATGAAGTTGACATTGCAAAGACTTGGAGGACATAATGGCACCGAACAATGTGGCAGGAAGTGAAATACCACCACCACTAGATGCTTCCGCTGTCACGGAGATGAACACTGAGGGCTGCAGCTACCAACAAATTCTAACCATCCCTTCATTTTTGTCTCTTCCATTCATTTCACCACCTCGCTCCAGGCCAAATATCTATGTAGCTGAAGGCAAGCAGAATATGTCATTCCAAGTATGCCTTTTTGACATAAAAAAGATTTTGAGCTGAAGAAGGATTTAAGAAGCAGCAAATTCAGGAAAAGCTCTCTCTATCCTCCCCACTTTCTGCCTAAAGGCAGGATTTAAATTTTCTTACTGGAGACAGAGTCTTATCAGCCCAGAGACAGAACAAGAAGAATCTGCAAACAAACCTCACACCATTAGTTTCCTCCCATAGATTTATCTTCCCATGGTTTGCTGCCCTTGGAAGCCTAAAATCACTTTCTTATGTCCTGTCATTTCTCCACAAATATATTTTTCTTTGTTGAAGATGCTACATAAGCTGGAGTTCTAAGCCACCACTTTGAGTTACTCTATTTGTAAAAGATGTGCTACGAACACATTAACAAGCTGTTTGTCTCTTGTTAATCAAGTCTCATGATGCTCACTCTTTTTTTTAATGTTTATTTTTATTTTTGAGAGGGGGGCGCAGCAAGAGAGGGGGACAGGGGATCTGAAGTGAGTTCAGCAACGAGCCCAATGTGCAGCTCAAACTTGCTAACCGTGAGATCATGACCTGAGCTGAAGTCAGATGCTTAACCGACTGAGCCACCCAGGCACACCCCAAGATGCTCACTCTTATTTTAGGTGTTCCCTCTAGGATTTTTTGCCTCCTATTTTCTCTGCAAGTGGCCAGCTCCTAATCAAGCCAGGTGGTAATTTATTCAGTGTTTCTCAAAATGTGGTCCTTGGAACAGCTGCATCAGCATCATAGGATAACTTGTTAGAAATAGCAATCTCAGACCCCACAGCTATATCTGCTGAATTAGAAACTGGGGGGTGGGAGCCACCGTCTTTGTTTTAACAAGCCCTCCAGAGGATTCTGACAGAGGCTTAAGTTTGAGAACCACTGCTATAGGTCTTATAGCTATTCTGGATACTGTACCTTCTCAGAGTGGTTCCCCACACCTGGAGCAGCCATCTGCCTGACTCTCATTAGACCTCACATCCCTCTCACAGACATCTGTTGACCTCTTTCATGAAGCTTCCCCAACCCTGGGCACAGGAAATCTCTGCCTCAAAAAGTCATTAAGAACTTGTCCTTACCTATAAAGTTCACATCAAACCTACAAAACCTTAAGAGAATAAAATGTGCAATATTGTATTTCGACAACCAAAAAGTAGGATGGGTACCATGGTACCTGAGTTAGGAGGCCATGGAGAAAAAACATGTATTTTCTGTATGGCATTCAAGACATTGACAGAGCTGAGCAAATATTTTCAAAATGCTTATCTATTTATTGGAACAGTTGAATCCTGGATGTATTGTTGGCGAACTACCTATCATAGGCCCTTCATGGGTACAGAGTTTGCTCACAGTACAATGAAATCCATGTATGGTGAGATGATTAAAAACAAGGTTCTGGTAAAAATTGTATAGCTTTTTATAAATGCAAATTTACATCCCTAGGTAATCTTCATGCAGTCCTTTTTCACCAGACCAAAATGAGACTCCTGAGTTTCCATGGATTTATGATTCTCCTGAGTCCTGAGAAAAACATTCTAGTATTCTTCCCCAGTGAAATTTCACTTTGGAATACCTCGTAAAATGACTTTTTTCCTACTTCTCTCTAAATCACCTGCACATGTCTTTTGATAAGTTAATTTCTTTATTAATAACATTTAATTTTTCTTATTACAGAAACAATATATATTCACTGTAAAAATGAGAGATTGATTTCAAGTCACTGTTGTATTTTTCTTTTATTTTTATAATTCGATTTTATAATTAGTAGTATTTATCAGGAAAAAGGAAATATTTTGTAGAGATTAATGCAAGAAAGCAATTTGGACCTTCTTTCTTTAATGACAAAATGGCAATCTCTATCCTTGTTGTTTTAAAGATGTTGGTTGCCGGGGCACCTGGGTGGCTCTGTCGATTGAGCCTCCAACTTCAGCTCAGGTCACAATTTCATGGCTCGTGAGTTTGAGCCCTGCATCGGGCTCTGTACTGACAGCTCAGAGCCTGGAGCCTGCTTCAGATTCTGTGTCTCCCTCTCTCTCTGCCCCTAACCACTCACAGTCTGTCTCTGTCTCTCTCAAAAATAAATAAACATTAAAAAAAAAAAAAAAAAGATGCTGGTTGCCAGTGTGTAATAATGCACACTGTATTTAAGTGAAAGTTTATGGTCAAATTAAGTAAAATATTATTTAATATGCATTGAATATCTCCCCATATCCTAAATGGAGTCACATTTTTGTCCAAACTCTTTTTTTTTTTTTTCCTTCCAAATTTTTATTTAAATTCTAGTTAGTTAACATATAGTGTAGTATTGGTTTCAGGAGTAGAATTTAGTGGTTCACCACTTACATATAACACCCAGTGCTCATCACAACAAGTGCCCTCCTTAGTACCCATCACCCATTTAGCCTATCCCCCACCCATCTAAGACCAGTGTGATCTCTAGAACCCAAGAGGGCCTCAGGCCCAAAGACACTTAGAAACATGGTCCTCTATCATTTGGCCAAAAGGATATGAATTCTGCCAACAACCTGATTGAGTTGGGAAAGACTTTTCCTAGTCAGGCCCCCCGCTGAGAATGCAGCCCATCTAACACCTCAACTGCCACCTCATGAGGGCTGAGGTAGATGGCCCCAGTAAACCTTGCCCAGGTTCCTGACTCACACTAACTGTAAGATAATAAATGTGGGTTGTTTCAAGTCATTAAGTTCGTGGTAACTTGTTACACAGCATAGGAAACTAATACACTGAGTCAACATGGAACCCTTTTCACTTGGAATCAACAAAGCTCAGTAACACCATTCCTTCATGTATGTGTGATGATTCCACTACAGAATGTGTGGCACTTATTTCTGTGAGGTTTCCTTCCTTTCAGAAAGGTCTGAAGTTATAAATGAACCCCCAGAGATACCTTTCCATTATTTCAAAGAACTAAGTATCACCTCTACTGAAAGACTATTTAGACTAATCTTAAAGAAAGAACTAGAGGGGCGCCTACATGGCTCAGTCAGTTAAGCATCTGACTCTCTGTTTCGGCTCAGTCGTTATCTCACAGTTTGATGAGTTAAAGCCCCATGTTGGGCTCTGTGCTGGGACCATGGAGCCTGTTTGGGATTCTCTCTCTCCCTCTGTCTCTCTGCCCCTCCCCCACTCGCACTGTCTCTGTCTCTCTCTCTCAAAATAAATAAATAAACTTAAAAAAAAGAATGAAGAACTAGAAAAATCGAGAGTAGAATCTTTGATCTCTTCACCCCCTCATTCTATAAAGCAAAAACATAAGGATTTATTTGAACAACAACAGTGACTCAGTTAGCTATTCTTTCAATATACACTAGAAGAATTGGAATCACAAAATAACCTCTGAGCAGAGAGCGTTCCTGAGGTATTTTTATCTTTAAAACTCTTGTATACTTTTTGTATAACAAACATCTATGGAACCACGTATTTACCAGGCTTGAGGCACCACTGACAATTTTTCACTCATTCCACAAATATTTACAAAGAACTGTGTGCCAGGCATTGTTCTAAATGTCTTTTTTAAAAAAGATTTTAGTTTTAGGTAATCTCTACATGCAACGTGGGACTCAAACCCACCACCCTGAGATCAAGAGTCACAGGCTCCACCGACTGAGCCAGTCAGGCGTCCCCCCGCAAACACTTTTTAAATTTATTAGCCAGTAAATAGAATAGCAAAGAACTTTGCCCATGTGACACTTACAATTTAGGGAGAGGAACAAATAATAAGCCATAAGAATAATAAACAACCAAGTTATGCCCTTAAAAGTGATAAGCATAGGGGCACCGGGTGGCTCACTTGGTTAGGCATCAGACTCTTGATCTCAGCTCAGGTCTTTGAGCTCAGGGTCATGAGTTCAAGCCCGTCATTGGGCTCCACACTGAGTGTGGAGCAAAATAAATAAATAAAAGTGGTAAGCATAATAGCAAAATACAGTAAAGAAGGGGTAGCTGAGCACAGGGAAGGGTAAATGGGGTACAGTATGAAAGATGGTGGTGAGTCTAGGGCTCCATATACATATGGCATCTGAGCGAGGACTTACTGCAAAGGATGAATTCAGTCAAGCAGACATCTGAGGGAGGCACACTTCAGATGGAGAGAACAATGCAAGCCAAGGCCCTGAGGCTGGAGCCGTGTCTGCCACTCCTCAAGGAAAACCAAGGGGCCACTTACATTAGCCCAGAAGGTCCCAAATTTTCTAAGTTCGGGTCACTCTTGGTGTCTCAGTAATTTTTTTTGCCCCATGCCAGGATAAATACCTAACAGCTCCTTTCGTGGAGTCATGATAGCCAAAACACCAAATACATACTTATATCCTAACAGTTTAGTAGCCATTTGGAAAAAACAATTCACAGACATTAAAGGACAAACTGTTCCCCTTAATTATTAAATAACCATAATTAATTACTTGCAAAGGAGATGTATATGCCTCTTAGACACGACAGAGCTCCTTCAACATCGGCATCAGATTAGACACTGCCATCTTTATTAACGATTCCATACTGAGTTCTATACAGACCTGCTTTTTATCCCATCAACTTCTGAAGACCCAGCTTTGCAAAAATATGATGTCACCCAAAGGCAAGTAGAGCAACCTAATATTTATGCTTGGAAGCCGTTTGCTTGGTTTCTGACAGATGTCATTCTGTTTCTCTCAAAAACTAGAATGTTTCAGGGACGCGTGGGTGGCTCAGTCGGTTAAGCGTCTGACTTCGGCTCAGGTCATGATCTCCTGGTTTGTGGGTTCCAGCTCCAGGTCCCCATATCAGGCTCCGTGCTGACAGCCTGGAGCCTGGTTCGGATTCTGTGTCTCCCTCTCTCTCTCTCTGCCCCTCCCCTGTTCATGCTCTGTCTCTCAACAATAAACATTAAAAAAAAAAAAAAAATGTGTGTTTAAATCAAATGTATCAGAGCATCATAGTGAGTTTGCTGAGGTACCCCAGGGATGTCACAGCACCCAGTTTAGGAACCGGGGAGTTAACATATACCTAAACTTCTTTCTTTCTCATGGCACCAGCTACTTCTAGCCTCGTGAGTAGCTTCCATGGGTTCCTTTCTAAACTTTCTCCTTCCCAATCGACTTTTTGAGTGGCCCTGACTGTCTTAATAAAATCATAAGGCTCAAGGAGATAGAGGTAAAGATGTATAGTATATATAATTGTGCACCTGATTACATGAATGCAATTGTTCAGAGGCCTCTATCCTGGTGAAGGACTCTTCGCCCCCACCCTCTGGGTTCTTTAAAGGATTTACCCCATTTGAATGTTTTAAACACCAAACAGATCAAAACAGAATTAACAAATTAAAATATGTCCTTTTACACCTATAAACAATAGAAGGCAGGGAGAATATTACCTGTCCCCTCAAAGATAATTCTGTGTATGGTGGAAACCAATGATCTCATCTGCTAGAATTTGCTTTTAGACATTACCTTAAGGCTTATCGCTTCTCGGCCTTTCGGCTAAGATCATGTGTAGACATTACCTTAAGGCTTAACTGTTCAATTATTTTCAACATCATAGTAACAGTCTGAATCACTGAAAACTATTTTTTAAAGGGCAAAGGGGGCACCCAAGTGGCTCAGTCAGTTAAGCATACAACTTCGGCTAGGGTCATGATCTCAGGATTTGTGGGTTGAAGGCCCACATCCGGCTCTGTGCTGATGGCTCAGAGCCTGAAGCCTGCTTAAGATTCTGTGTCTCCCTCTCTCTCTGCCCCTCCCCAGCTAGAGCTCTGTCTTTCTCTCTCTTTCTCTTTTTCTCTCTCTCAAAAATAAATAAACTTTTTAAAATTTGAAAAAATAAATAAATAAAAGGCAAATAAACGTTTTAGCCCATTCTGGGACTTTCCAAGGACTTTGAGAAAACTAATACAGTTGACCCTTGAACTAAGTGGAAGTTAGGAACGCTGACCCTATGCACAGTTAAAAATCCACGTGTAACTTTTGATTTCCCTCAAAACTTAACTACTAATAGCCTATCAGTATTGACCAGAAGCCTTACCTATCACATAAACACATTATTTTGTATCTGATTAACACATATTTTGTATATTCTATGTGTGATATACTATATTCTTACAATAACATAAGCTAGAGCAAAGAAAATGTTAAGAAAATCCTAAGCGAAAAGACGCTTACAGTGTAGTACTGTAATGAAGAACACCCACACTGAAGTGGTTCCGTGCAGTGCAAAGCTGTTTTGCTCAAGGGTCAACTGTACTTTTATGCCAAGGGAAATTGAGTAGTCATTAGCTTTCAGAGAAGGGGAGACCAGAAAACACGTTCTCATTGTTAGAATCAATCACGCACCTTCATTTCTCGCGATCTCAAGTCACCTTCCGACTGCTCGCGTGACACAGAGTTAGGGGCAGGAGGGAGGCTGTCATAGCCCATTACCAACGACACACACTGTGAACAAGAGCTGGCAGCAGCCTGGCATTCTCTCCCTCAAAGTGAGAATTAAATCTAATTGAACTTGCTTTATGCAGAGGTAAAAAATCATACGGTGGGTCCCTGACCCACCCCTGAAAAAATAAAAAAGGTCACGATTTCTTAACAAGTAAAATGAAGAGGAAATGAGTGAAAACTCTTGAGTTCTTGGCTAATTACAAAATTAGAGATGCGCTCTCCAACCACCAGCCCCGGGGGCCAGTCTTCCCCGGTGACCTGGCGCCATCTAGTGTCAATATCGTCTTAAGGGAATTCAAAAGCTCGTAAGGGGCTCGGAAAACACAATGGTGAAATCAAATGAAATCAACAAATATTTACTGAGCACCTACTATCTAAATACGATATGCTGGTTTCTTTCCCCAATTCTTCATAAGCCTTCTGAAGCTTGAATTGCCCTGAGGTTTGTGGAGATTATTTACACCGTGGTAGGAGGAAAGAAAGACAGCTCTTTTGGAAATTTTAATATGAGTGTGGAGGTGGCCATCAGGTTGCTCAGCTTGAGCGGAGCCCTGATTACATTTACTCCACCACTTCCCAGAAAAATATGTGGCTATTTAGCATTTATATTGCACTTTTCGGTTCCAAACCACTTTACAGAACCTCTCTGATTAATTCCCCCAACATCTTTGCAAGTAGTTATTACTCCACACTATTAGTTTCTTTATGAAAGATTTTGATGATCGTTTCAACTGCATGCGGGTGAGTTGCATTTACTAAAGAGAATTTCTCCAAAGACTCATGTCCAGAGTCAAGGAACAATTACCATCTAACACCTTAATGTTTTCCCTTTTTTTCAGAGGGGAAAAAAAAAGGCTTCTAATTAATGTAAACAGTGGACAAATTACCCCTTTCCCCTTCAAGGATAAGAATGTCAGAATTAAAGGGAAGGAGTGGATCATACGCGATTTCTCCCCAGTCCTGCCTCACTGCTACCAGAGGACTCTCCCCTAAAATAATGGCATTACTGTGTCCTCAAAATATAGAAAGCCCAGGAGACAAGTAAGACGGACAGGTTGCTAAGGAGGACCTTATAAATTAAGAGTCTTATATATTGATGAGCTGACTTTTTCTATTTGAAATCTAAGCATCCACAACTCCTAACTTACTCACTTTTCGTAAACGAACTATTCCTTGTAACATTTAAATTAGTGGTGTAATTTAGAACCAAAAAGAAAAAAAAAACCGTAGAGAAGTTGTACTTTACAATTTCTTTTTTTTTTTTTTAATGTTTATTTTATTTATTTTTGGGAAAGAGAGCGCGCATGCACGCACACAAGCGGGGAAGGGGCAGAAAGAGAGAGGGAGACACAGAATCTGAAGGAAGCTCCAGGCTCTGAGCTGTCAGCACAGACCCCCACGCAGGCTCGATCCACTAACCGTGAGATCGTGACCTGAGCTGAAGTCAGTTGCACAACTGACTGAACAACCCAGGTGCCCCAGAAGTTGTATTTTAAAATGAGTAATATTCACATTTTTTTCTGTACATAATTCAAGTTTGAACATCTTAACTGGACTCTTCCCTTTTTAAAAAGAAAACGATAAAGCATTTTTAAAATCACAAAGCACATTTACTACGTGACTCCCACACAATAAGGGATAAAATACAAGTGTCCCAAGAGAAAGAGCACACATTAAGAAGCGTCCCAGGGTGGGGCACCTGGGTGGCTCAGTCAGTTGAGCAGCCATCTCTCGATTTCTGAAGTCATGATCTCACAGTTTGTTGAGTTCGAGCCCCACATCAGGCTCTGTACTGACAGCATGGAGTCTGCTTGGGATTCTGCCTCTCTTCCTCCCTCTACCCCTCTCTCATGTGCGTGCACACTCTCTCTCTCTCAAAAATAAATAAATGCTAAAATTTTTTAAAGAAGAAAAAGAAGCAGCAGCATCCCAGGGAAACACAGAACAGAACAAGGTGAAAGAGCGGGATCCTAAGCAAAAGTATGATGATAGGGGTCGGAGAAGCCAAGACAAACCCATATCATCAGTGAAAGGCCCGTCTCCCTCCCATTAATTTTTCTGCTTTCATGTTTGTCTTCATCCTCAGGATCACTGACCAAAGAGACACATGTGACAGGTATTTCCCAATGCATGTCTGATGATGATGGGAAAACATTTCACATTAGAAATAATCATCCAATAATTTCAGCAAAAAAAAAAAAAAAAAAAAAAGATTATTCCATGGTATGTGAGAAGCAGTAAGTCAGAACTTTTGAATTATGTTGTGCGACTTAAGGTATCGCATGCCATTTCCAAAATCTGTTCTGCAGACCCAGGAAGATGTTTTTGGCGATGTCTCAATGCTAGTTTTTAAAACAATCTCTACTTCCAGCCACTTTTAAGTAAGGAGTTCATTGCCATCCTGTTACTTAATGTATTTCAGTATATTTTAGGATTTAGGAAGAAAAAGTAGATAGTAGGAACCGAAATAAAAACTCTAATGAACATATTCATTGGGCTAGATTATTTCCTAACTGGAAAACTTATAATTTTCATTAACAAGAGATTTTACTTTGGGTTGTTGAAGGGAGCAGTGTGAATCCATCTTGGGCAAATTGGAAAGTTCAAGTGAGTAAAAGGGAAAAGGAGGTGTATTCATGATCTATAACGCAGAGATAGCCATCGTTACCAACAAACCCTCAAAGCCCCCTTTCCCTCCCGCCATTGCCGACCAAAGAAGTCTAACCCCATGGCTTGTGTAGGATAATCATTCGATCACACTCCATTCAGATGTGGCCAGAAAGCCTAACTTCTTTCTGGAAAGCTGGCCTCATCTTCTTCATCAGGCTCCAACCTTGCTTAGTAGCATGGATAATTCAGATTTGCAATTGATAATATTTTAATTGCTTTTGTTTGCAACAGTTTAAATTATTTCATTTAAATACTCTGTCTATTCAAAGTATAGTGAGTTTCCATGATCTCTTTTGGTTTGGAATTTTTTTGTGTGTGTTTTGTTGTTGTTGTTGTTGTTATTGTTGTCGTTTTGACAGAGACAGAGACAGTGTGAGCAGGGGAGAGGCGGAGAGGGAGAGAGAGAACCGCACATGAGGCTTGAACCCACGAACTATGAGATCATGACCTGAGGCTAAACCAAGAGTCAGGTGCTTAACCAACTGAGCCACCCAGGCTCCCCTCCATGATCTCTTTTGGATGACTCAGACCCATTCTACCAAATTTCAGTCTTTCAGATTTTGCTCCCTCACCTCCAACTTCCCCCAAATGGCCACTATATATGTAAAGGGAGCTCACTGTCCCCTCCTGGCAGCAGCAGGGAGTGGTCCTCAGGTCACTATGGCATCCTCTGGATCCACTCTGATCTTTGCTGCAAAGCGGCTAGATTGCCCGACCCCCTGGGGTGCTTTTGGCCATATCTGGCTCTTCAGGGTGACGGGAGAGCATCCACTTCTGGGCCCATGTTTGTCCCCAGTGTAGAGGGCCACACCCATGGAATCTGTCTATTCTCACTCCAGATTTCCTTCAGCTCCCAGATACCTATCTGGAAAGTCCTATAATCCCTGATGCCTGACCTACTTGGCCTCCCTTCATCCCTTCGGTAGAGGGGATGGTGGGACCTCAGACTTTTCTTCCTCTTTGTCAGTGCTTCTAATTCTTTTTCCTAGCAAACATAAAATGTTCTAATATTTGTACCGTACACTGGGGGAAACCAGAAGAGGTCTGGGGACATCTACAGGTGGCTTTCTGAAAATGTGATCACATTGTTTTTATAATATACAATTATAATGAACAAAAGGCCAAGTATTAGGAAAGTTACTAAATTTTGAAATTTTACAAAAAAACACAAGTAAGATATTTTCTAGTGTTTTAAGAGACACCTAAGGTTGATCCAATGGATATAAATTGTGTATCAGTCCAACATCACTTGTCATCAGGGAAATGCAAATCAAAACCACAATGAGATATCAACTCATGTCTGTCAGCATGGCTAAAACCAAAAACACAAGAAATAACAAGTGTTGGCAAGGATGTGGAGAAAAAGGAACCTTCAGGGGCGTCTGGGTGGCTCAGTCTGTTGAGCATCAAACTCTTTGTTTCAGCTCAGGTCATGATCTCCCAGTTTCATGAGTTCGAGCTCTGCATCAGGCTCTGTGCTGACAGTGTGGTACCTGCTTGGTATTCTTTCTCTCCCTCTCTCTCTGCCCCTCCCCTACTCACACTGTCTCTGTCTCTCTCAAAAATAAATAAACTAAAAAAAAAAAAAAAAAAAAGAAACTTCATGCACCATTGGTGGGAATGCAAATTGGTGCGGTCACTCTGGGAAACAGTATGGAAGTTCCTCAAAAAATTAAAAATAGAACAGTATTTCACTATGATTCAGTAATTTCACTGGGTTTTTACCCAGAATTCACAAAGATATATGCCACTCTATGTTTATTGCAGCGTTATTTACAATAGCCAAAATAGAAAAGCAAGCCAAGTGTCATTACCAATTGATAATTGAATAAAGAAGATGTAATATATATATATATATATATATATATAATATATATATATCAGCCATATATATATTATGTATATATTATATATATCAGCCATATATATATTATGTATATATTATATATATATATCAGCCATATATAATATATATATATTATATATATATATCAGCCATATATAATATATATATATATATATATAGCTCAGCCATAAAAAAGAATGAAATCTTGCCATTTGCAACAGCATGGACAGATCCAGAGGGTACAATGCTAAGTGAAATAAATCAGACAGAGAAAGCCAAATACCATACGATTTCACTCATGTGTGGAATTTAGAAAAGAAAACAAAGAAAGAAAAAAAATAGACAAACAAAACAACAGACTCTTTAGAAAACAAACTGATGGTTACCAGAGGAGAGGTGGGTGAGGGGATGGGCAAAACAGGTGATGGGGATTAAAGAGTATGTTTATCATGACGAGCACTGAGAAATGTACAGAACAGGTGAATCACTATACTGTACACTTGAACCAAATATAACACTGTATATTAACTATACTGGAACGTAAACAAGTCAACAAATAAAGTTATGCTAAAAACAAAAAATAAATACATCATATATCAGCTTTTATTCCTAAAATGGGCACAAGAAATGCCTGATCAAGTTTTGTTTTGTTTTTTTGTTATTTTTTGAGACAGAGAGAGGTAGAGACAATGCACACACACTCGCACAAGAGAGAGCAGGGAAGGGGCAGAGAGATGGGAGAGAGAGAATCCCAAGCAGTCTCCATGTCCAGCGTGGGGCCCACTGTGTGGCTGGATCCCATGAACCGTGAGATCATGACCTGAGCCAAAATCAAAAGTCAGATGTTCAACTGACTGAGCCACCCAGGCATCCCTCCTGATCAAGTTTTTAATGATGAGTTGTTCAAATTCCAGAGACTTGAGACTGATGAGAAACTTTACTATCACAAATGGGTGATAAATTTAAAATCATTGTTTACACCACATATTTTACAACCCTTCCAAATTTTGGAATTTTCTGAAACTCCAAAATGTATATTAGTTGAAACATTGAGAGAATTGATCAGCATTTTCTTTTCTTTTGTAGACAAATAAATGTTATAACTCTTGATAATAATGCCAAAGCGCTTCATTTCCAACCCAACTTTTCCCCATGTCAAGTATTCATACTAATGGTAAAGATAATTTGCAAAGAGGCTCATGCATTTTAAGAGCAGCCACACTGTCGCTAGCTCGGGCCTATAAAAGGGTACATCTGCTGTACTTCAGTGAAAGCATCTAATATGCAGAAAAACAGCTACAAGAGGTCTACCAGAAGCTCTCACCAGGTCTCCCTCTACTATGAACCTTGACGATAAATGCACAGGTTGCACCCCCTGCTGCTGAGCTCAACCTGGAAGAAGAGTGATCTCCAGCAGCATCAGAGGCCATGGGTCCACAATGGACAGCCACACACCCTACCCATCAGCTCGCTGCTGAAGTTCATGCCCGAGTGTAGAGCTTGAAGGCCAAGCCCAGGGAGAGTACCTGATTCCATTCTGCTTAAGTCCCAGACAAGATTATCCATGTCCAGAAACTACCAGCCAAGGAGCCTGGTTACCTCAGGTCATGCCAGGTTTTCCTGAAGACCAAAGGTTAAAAGGTACCTCTAACCCACTGGCAGGACACAGGTTGGGAAGCATCATTCTGTCTTAGTTTTGATTCCTACATGGGCATCAAGCCTTAGGGCCTAGCCAGGCCCTAAAAGGGACGGGGGGGGGGGGGGGGGGGGCCGGGGGGGCGCAGTCGGTTGGGCGTCCGACTTCAGCCAGGTCACG
>NW_026057577.1:8922615-9005929 GCF_023721935.1 Panthera uncia | reverse complement strand
AAAAAATAAAAGGGACAGGGGAATCTTTTCTTTTTGTTATATATTTTTTTTAAGTAGGATCCACACTTGGTGTGAAATCTAACACAGGGCTTGAACTCACAACCCTGAGACCAAGACCTGAGTTGAGATCAAGAGTCAGATGCTTCATGGACTGAGCCATCCAGGCGACCCCCACAAGGAGTCTTTTAAACACTGCAGGGGTGCTTGGGTGGCTCAGTCAGTTAAGTGCCTGACTTCAGCTCAGATCATGATCTCATGGTTCATGGGTTCGAGCCCCATATCGGGCTCTGTGCTGAAAGCTCGGAGCCTGGAGACCGCTTCAGATTCTATTGTCTCCCTCTCTCTCTGTCCCTCCCCTTCTCGTGCTCTGTGTCTTTCTCAAAAATAAATAAGCATTAAAAAAAAATTTTAAATACATAAATAATGAACACTGCAGCAGAATCCTATGACCTGAGTCCTAAGGGATGTGTTCTCCACCTGTTAAAGGAAGTCAGAAAGGTGTCTTCCTTTGAAGACAAAACTTGGCTTCCAAGCTCATTGTCTTGCTGCTAAATTCTATGTTGAGTTTCATAAGCTCAATATTAACACTTGCTTTTCATTTCCACCTTGAACTTTAAGAATGCAAACGTCTCTGCTCCCAACGAAGTTGTAGGCCTTGGCTGACTGCAGAGAAAGCCACGAGCATGGAAATAAAAATGGAGAAGCTCATCACTATTTTCCAGTGGACCCTGCTACATGGGCATTCAATGTACCTCAGCCCATCTCTACCCTCGTCTCTCCTTGCGCTTCTCTGCACAGGAACGTTGCCAAACTAGACAACGTGACACTTCTCGAACAGGTGTCGAGCAATCCTCCTTTGCTCGTGTTACTCATTCTGCCTGGGAAGCCCCTCCCTTCCAGTCGCCAGCCAAAAACAAAACAAAACAAAAGTAAACATCTATCCTTTTCCATCAATATCCATCCTTTCCCGGGTCTCTCACCCTATTTGCTCCATGCTACACTCACGCGTCCTTGGCCTCAGCCCTCTGCATTTTCCACATCCTCCTGCGTGTATCCAACTTCACCTTGTGCTGGCTGATTGTGCAAGTTCTTTCCATCATCCTGGCTGGTGGGCTCCTTGACAGTGGCGAGGAGGTCCTGTTTCCCTTTGTGTCTACTCTGTACTTATAGGCTCAAGTTTGAAATGATTAGGGCAGTAGTATCAGTTAGAAGTAGGTTTAGCTCTACTTAAAGAAAAATTTTAGGGGCGCCTGGGTGGCTCAGTCAGCTAAGCCTCCGACTCTTGATTTCAGCTCAGATCATGATCTCATGGTTGGTGAGATGCAACCCTGCACCAGGCTCTGTGCTGACAGCGTGGAACCTGCTTGGGGTTCTCTCGTTCTCGCTCTCGCTCTCTCTGCCCTTCCTCCATTTACACCTCTCTCTCTCTCTCTCTCTCAAAATAATAAAATTTGAAAAAAAAATACTAGGAGCTTAAATACATAGGGAGGATTCTCTCACAGCAGACGATCCAAGCATAGGGCTGTCTCAGGGTAGGCAGCCCAGGGCATGAAGTTACCAGGGACACAGGCTCCTCTTCATTTCCTGCCCTGCCATCCTCAGAATCTGACGTACATGCTCAAGGACGTGTCACACAGCTGTTCCAGTTGTCATATATGAATTATAGTCAGCCAGAAAGGGAGAATGGGAAAAAGAGCAAAAAATAGTACACTTATAGCTCCAAAAATAAAACCTCAAAAAATAGGGACAACAAGCTACACACACCCACACACACAATATACCTGACAGAGAAAGAAGTCACAATTCGTGCCCGTTGTTTCAGGGAGTGAAGGGATATGAGGGAGCCTGTCACAGGCAACCCGGAGAACAAAGGATTCAAATTACTGGCTTTGGTGCTTCCAAGTCCAGATATAAAGCACAAATATGGCTACTTGCAGAGACCATTTTCCACCCATGACGAGGGCTCTCTCAGCTGCACCAGCAGTCGGAAGGAACGCAAGAGTGCCAGAGACTAGCGAGTGGCCCTGAAAACTACCTCTGCCCTCTTCAGCTGAAAGGATCCACTGTTACGTTTGGGGATGTGTCATCATTCAAGAGCTGAACTTTGCTTCCTAATGAAATGCTAGAATTCATCCAGACTCTGCAGTGGTGGAGCAGACATGGCGACCAGATAGAGGGAGCTAGAGACAGCCCCCGCTGAGTTCTCATGACCCAATGTGGCTTCAAAGAGCATCACAAGTCTCCTTGACCTGACCCTATGGAGGCTCCGTGCAGCAGAGAAAGCCCAAGAACCTAAAGAAGTCTTGAGGTCAGTCAGATTAAAGAAGCAGGGAATATCTTCTAGAACTTGCACTTGAAGCCATTTGAAAAAGCCAGTATTTCATGGATGCTAGCAATGATGGAAGCTGATGACTAAAACAGGCAGGAATAAACCATTGTGACTGAGACAGACAGATGCCAGTATGGGCCAATGACCCAAGAATAAGGTGCCTCTTTCCCTCCCTACAAGAAGTAGGACGACTCAGAATTAACTAAATGGGGCTCAAGTTCAATGTTAAATTCCATTAAAAAAAAAATAAAGCTAGAGGCACCTGGGTGGCTCAATCCATTGAGTAACCAACTCTTGATTTCTGCTCAGGTCATTATCTCACAGTTTGTGGGTCAGAGCCCCACATCGGGCTCCATGCTGACAGTGCAGAGCTTCCTTGGGATTCTCTCTCCCCCCTTCTCTCTGCCTCTCTCTCTCTCTCTCTCTCTCAAAATAAATAAATAAACTTAAAAAATAAAGTTATATGTTAGATATACAGTATCTTTAAAAACTACACCCAGGCCATCAGTGATGAAAGTAACTGCCTGATCTTTCTGAGGAAAGTCTTGAGGAGATGGTGGGGTAGCTGAGCTGAGAAGGCTTCACAAAGCAGTATCAGACCCAAGTATAAGGACCAACTAAAAACTTACCTTGCTGACAAGGTGGTCATAGGAAAATGTTCTTGGCAGAGGTTCCTTGTATATAGAAGTGGTGGCGTCTCCAAGATGAAGGGAAGAGCCCCTGTGGGAGACAGATCGTTCCCACCCTTCTCCTTCCATGGGTTTTGGCTATACACACTTTGGATCCGACTGTGTTGCATTATTCTTCTTCTTTTAAGTCAAAAGTACTTGATGGAATTAAAAATTTAGGGGCACATGGCTGGTTCAGTCAGTTGAGCATCCGACTTCAGATCAGGACATGATCTTATGGTTCTCAGGTTAGAGCCCTGCATCAGGTTCTGTGCTGTCAGCACAGAGCCCACTTTGGATCCCCTGTCCCCCTCTCTCTTGACCCCTCCTCTCCTCGTGTTCTCTCTCTCTCAAAAATAAATAAATATTTTTTAAAAATTTAAAGAGAGTGCCTTGGATACCAGCTAGAGAAAGTTAAGTATATCTGTTTATGGATTCCATTTGGATGTTCATCTCTTCCTAAACTGGGGGAAAGAAACATGATCAAATAGGATGCATTAGCCCCAACTACCCAATTCTTTTTTAATGCTTTATTTTGTTTCAAGAGACAGAGAGAGAGAGTGCGCAAGCAGGGGAGGGGCAGAAGGAGAGAGAATCCCAAGCAGGCTCCACCCTGCCAGTGCAGAGCCTGATGCAGGGCTCAAACCCACAAACCATGAGATCATGACCTGAGCCAAAGTCAGACACCCAACTGACTGAGCCACCCAGGTGCCCAAAGCTATCTTTACAATAATGCCAGAATATTATTTGCCTTTTTTTTTTTACTCTCCTTAGTCAAGAGTGCAGTTTTCTAAAGAATATGTGCAGAGCAGAAATGAGAATCCAGCTGTCTTCTGTTTAAGCTGAGCACTTAAACAATTTGCAAAAATATAAAACAATGCTACTCTTCTCACTAAATTGTTTGCTTATTTTGGAAATTTTAGCTTTTTTTTATAAACATGTGTTTGTATTAAAATGCAATGTGTTTATTATAGTTATTTTTAATGAATTAATAACTACTTCTTAAATTTCTGTTGTAATTTCTAACATGGTAAATATCAATTGATATAACCAACACAAACAAATGCTCTTTGGAGGACTCCATAATGTTTAAGGTCATGTAGAGGGCTTTTGAAAGCAAAGAATTTGAGAGCCCCTGCTCTGGTGAATCAAACCTGAAAGAGTCTGAATGTAAGGATATCCTGAACAGTAGAAGACAAAAATAAGGCATGAAACAACTAGAGAAGTACTGAGTCTATGTACTAATCTATAGAGACTCTCTGCCCCTTCCCTCCATTCAGTGCCCAGACATCTAGGATTAAATCACCCCATTTCAGACAGGAGATACAATTCTTTTCTGGGGAAACCAACCAAGTAAGGGGGAAAGTCTGACATTTGAGAGTCCCCTAATAAATAACTCTGTGCCCCCAGGATCATCCTACAGTGAAGCCACTAACAGACAGGCCCTGCCCGCACATAGAGCCTACACCAGCTTGTTAATGCCTCACATAAAGAAGAATGGACAATGTGTAGAAAGCTTCTAATGTGAGAGAAAATATCAAAACAGGCAAACAAGACAAGAGAAAGGCCATGGAGCAAAAGAAAAACTTGAAACACAAAATACTCATTGACATCCTAAGAGATGACTTCAAGAAACAAGGAAGGATTGCTTAAAAAAAATAAAATAACAGAGAACTTGGAAATTTAAAACAAAATTGTGGGGCACCTGGTTGAGTGGCTCAGTCGGTTGAGTGTCTGACTCTTGATTTCAGTTCAGGTCATGATCTCACAATTCGTGAGATCGAGCCCCAAGTCAGGCCTGGGGCTCTGTTCTGTCAGTACGGATCCTGCTTGGGATTCTCTCTCTCCCCCTCCCCTGTTCACATGTGCTCTCTTTCTCTCTCTCTCTCAAAATAAATGAATGAACATTTAAAAAAATACAATTGTAAAAGATCAGTGAAGGGTTAGAAAATAAAGTTGAGAAAATGCCCTAGAAAATACAGCAAAAACATAAAAACGTGGGAACCAGGAGAGGAAAGGCAGTTGGAGGTTTAGAAGGTGCAATGTCTGACTTTAAAAAACAAAACAAAACAAAACAAAACAAAAGACAGAAAATAAAAGAGAGGAAATTATTAAAGAAATAATTCAAAAAAATTTCCCAGAGCTAAATGACAGATAGAATGGGCTCACACAAATATAAGCCACCAAAGAGGAAAAATGTCAGAAACAAAGGATAAGAAATCAAGATGCCATAATCACTTCCCAGGATGACAAATGACTAATGCCTTCTAAATACTAAGGGGAACATTATTCAGCCATAAAACAAAGAAAATCCTGCCATTTTTGACAATATGGATGGATCTTAAGGGCATCATGCCATGTGAATTAAGTCAGACAGCAAAAGACAAATACTATATGAACTCACTTATTCTTGGAATCTGATAACAAAGCCAAAAAAAGCCAAATTTATGCCAGAAAAAAAAAAAAACAGTTTCTGAATGCTAATTGATGAAGACCAAAAGACTAAAATACAGGTGTTCTATCTGTAAGAATAAATTACAGATTTATTCTGTAATAATAAATTTATTCTGTAATAATAAATCCCTTTAGGGTCTAAACCCCCTAAAGGGGTCCCTGGAAGGCTCAGTCTGTTGATCATCCAACTCTCAATTTTGGCTCAGGTCATAATCCCAGGGTCGTGGGATCGATCCCCATTTCGGGCTCTGTGCTGAGTGTGGAGCCTGCTTAAGGTTCTCTCTCTCCCCTGCTCCTCTCCTGTTCACATGCACTCTCTCTCTAAAATAAAATTTTAAAAAATTACAATGAACTAGTACCCCTAATCATTAAAACTTAGCTTTGAGGCAGAATCAAACACGCAAGAACATCAGTACATATCTAGATATATGTACAGTTTACACTGGCCTAAACCAATCAGTTCTTGGTATCGTGCTGTCCATAGCCATGGGTTCAGCCAGTGGCCCTCTCACTGCAGTGAAGTGTCAGGAGACAGAGGCAATACGGTTGTGAAGACAGAAGATCTGTAGCTGCCCCCAGGGGCAGAGCTTGTCTGAGAAGAGAGCCCAAGTGGAGGGGACAGAACTGCCAGAGGAAAAGAAATTCCACCCCACTTTCATTTTTCGATCGCCTAACGAAGACATTGTGCCTTCTACCAGGATCTCTCAGTCAAGCATCTATCCACCAGTTTTCGGGAGGTCAGACGGACTTTTTTTTTTTTTTTTTTTTTGGTCACAACTGAAAAAGTCCTAAATGATACAAAAATAAAAGATATTTGAGGCAGAGGCTCTTTCACGTTGGCAATGGCCTGCCAGACTGTGACTCCAGCCCAGCCTCCCACAATAGAGACACTTGAACCTGAAAGCACAAAGCTGCCTTCTGGCTGTGATGCATTTATGGCAGGAAGCCTGCATTTATCAACCTTATCCCTCATTTTAACATGTGCTCTGCTGCTGTAGCAGCATTAGGTAATATATTAGTTTCCAAAGCTTCCATGACAAATCACCAAAAACTGGGTGGCTTCAAACAATGGAAATGTATTCTCTCATAGATCTGGAGGCCAGAAGTCCGAAATCAAGATGCTGGCAGGGCCACCTTCCCTCCAGAGCTCTAAGGAAGATTTTATTCCTTGCCTCTTCCAATTTCTGGTGAATATTGGCATTCCTGGATTTGTGGGTACAAGCCTCTGAGGTCAAGTGGCTTCACATAGTTTTTAAAGACTCCCCCAAGTCGTTCTGACATGCAACAAAATTTGGAAGCCACTAGCTTCCTTTTTATTGTTATTTATTATTTTATTTATTTATTTTGTATTTTTATATATTTTTTTAATATCTTTTTTTGAGAGAGAGAGAGACAGAGTGAATTGGGGAGGGTCAGAGAGAGAAGGAGACACAGAATCTGAAGCAGGCTCCAGGCTCTGAGGTGTCAGCACAGAACCCAACATGGGGATCAAACCCATGAACCATGAGATCGTGGCCTGAGCCATGAGCAAACTGAGTCAGTTGCCTAACCAACTGAGCCACCCAGGCACCCCTATTGTTATTTTTTAAGTATGCCCCATGCCCAGTGTGGAGTCCAAAGTGGTACTTTAACTCATGACCCTGAGATCAAGACCTGAGCTGAGACTGAGTCAGACCCTGGGGTGCCTGGGTGGCTCAGTTGATTAAGTGTCTGACTCTTGATTTCACCTCAGGTCGTGATCTCATGACTTGTGGTTTCAAGCCCCATGTCGGGCTCTATGCTGACAGCTCAGAGACTGCTTGGGACTCTTTCTCTCCCTCTCTCTCTGCCCCTCTCTGCTTGTTTCCTCTCTCTTTCTCTGTCAAAAAAATAAATAAATAAACTGTAAAAATTTTATTAAAAACAAAACAAAACAAAACAAAAAAAGTTGGCTGCTTAACCATCTGAGCCACCCAGGTGCCCCAGGAGTCAAAACTCTCCTAACAGTTCTTTGTTTCTGTAGATTTTCACTAATCTTCAAGTTCAAAACTCTCCAGTCTACTTTTTCTGTTTGTTTATTAGAACTCTTAAATTTTCTCTTGTGATTTTTCATATTAAAATGAAGTCATTTAACAAAAGTAAAACAAAAGAATATCTTCTTGGCTATTTGGTTATGTTTTCCCTTGTGACTGTGTTTCTAGGAACCTAGAAACAGCTTTCACCCTAGAGACCCACAAATCTGCCAGTCTCTGCCTCAAGTAGGCACATCTCTGCCAAAGGCAAAGGCAAGTTGCTTTGGATTTAATTCCTTTGAGTAAAGCTTTGTACCCATTTGAATTACATATCATTTTCAAAGAATTGCTCTAAATTCTAAAAGGAATTTAAACATTTAAATTCCTAAAAGGAATGATTAAACATTTAGTCTATAAAATATTAAACCCAGAGAAGAAAAGCAAGGGATAGAATTTTGAATGCATCTTAATATGAGCGTGGAAAAGAGATACTCCTATTCCTTCTATTTCAAGAGAGATGGTTTGGAATGCTTTGGAATGAGGTCTCTGATCTTTGCATTGATTTACTTTTTTAATTTTTTTAATGTTTATTTATTTCTCTGTGAGACAGAGAGAGAGAGAGAAAGTGGGAGAGGGGCAGAGAGAGAGGGAGACACAGAATCTGAAGCAGGTTCCAGGCTCTGAGCTGTCAGCACAGAGCCCGACACAGGGCACGAACTCAAGAACTATGAGATCACGACCTGAGCTGAAGTCGAACACTTGACTGACTGAGCCACCCAGGAGCCCCAAGGTCTCTGGTCTTTGAGAGAATCTTAGGGCACAGCATTGGTCCTGAGACTGGGTGCATTCAGGAAGATACCTAGTCTCTTTTTACAGAAGAAGTTTACCTTCTGTACATGTTACATGTACCTTCTGTTACATGTGAGCCACACATGTAGTTAAACTAGCTCTTACATACTGAAACCATCACCTATCTTCCCATTCTCCTTATTAATTTTTTTTTTTTTTTAGAGAGAGAGAGTGCATGAGCTGGGGAGAAAGGGAGGAGAAAAAGAGAGAGAGAGACAGAGACAGAGAGAATCTTAAGCAGACTCCCTGCTCAGCACTGAGTCCAACAAGAGGCTCAATCCCATGACCCTGGGATCATGACCTGAACTGAAATCAAGAATCAGATGCTTAACCAACTGAGCCACACAGGCGCACTCTTTATTAATTTTTGAATTAAATTTGCCATCATTCTAATCAAATATTTTAGGTAAAGTATTTCCCAGGGCGCCTGGGTGGCTCAGTCGGTTAAGCACCTGACTCTTGACTTCAGCTCAGGTCATGATCTCATGGTTCGTGAAGTGGAGCCCAGCATCAGGCTCTGCCCTGACAGCACAGAGCCTGCTTGAGCTTCTCTCTCTCTCTCTATGCCCTTCCCCGACTCGCACTCTTTTTCTCTCTCAAAATAAATAAACTTTATATTTCTCTCCACTCACATTTTACTCCACTCTCCAGTTCATCTCCACTCACACTGAATCTTAAAGTTCTCAGCAAGGATATAACCAAAAGTTGTTGCATTATCCAAAATCCCAGAACAGAATGGATCACAGTTTATAGTTACCAAAAGAAGGATATTAGCTTTTTTTTTTTTTTTTTTTTTTTTTTTTTTTTGGCTGCATGGTTTTCTGATTTACAGGAGGGCCCGAGGGCCCTTCCTTCCTTTTTTTTTTTTATTTTTTAAATTTACATCCAAATTAGTTAACATATAGTAAAACAATGATTTCAGGAGTAGATTCCTTAGTGCCCCTTACTCATTTAGCCCATCCCCGCTCCCACAACCCCTCCAGTAACCCTGTTTGTTCTCCATATTTAAGAGTCTCTTATGCTTTGTCCTCCTCCCTGTTTTTATATTATTTTTGCTTCCCTTCCCTTATGTTCATCTGTTTTGTCTCTTAAAGTCCTCATATGACTGAAGTCATATGATATTTGTCCTTCTCTGACTGACTAATTTCACTTAGCATAATACACTCTAGTTCCATCCACATAATTGCAAATGGCAAGATTTCATTCTTTTTGATTGCCGAATAATACTCCATTGGGTGTGTATATATATATATATATATATATCTCACATCTTCTTTATCCATTCATCCATAAATGGACATTTGGGCTCTTTCCATACTTTGGCTATTGTTGATAGTGCTGCTGTAAACATTGGGGTGCATGTGTCCCTTCAAAACAGCACACTTATATCCCTTGGATAAATACCTAGTAGTGCAATTGCTGGGTCGTAGGGTAGTTCTGTTTTTAGTTTTTTGAGGAACCTCCATACTGTTTTCCAGAGTGGCTGCACCAGTTTGCATTCCCACCAGCAATGCAAAAGAGATCCTCTTTCTCCGCATCCTCACCAACATCTGTTGTGGCCTGAATGGCTAATGTTAGCTATTCTGACAGGTGTGAGGTGGTATCTCATGGTGGTTTTGATTTGTATTTCCCTGATGATGAGTGACATGGAGGATTTTTTCATGTGTTGGTTTGCCATCTGGATGTCTTCTTTGGAGAAGTGTCTGTTCATGTCTTTTGCCCATTTCTTCACTGGATTATTTGTTTTGTGGGTGTTGGGTTTGATAAGTTCTTTATAGATTTTGGATACTAACCCTTTATCTGATATGTCATTTGCAAATATCATCTCCCATTCTGTCGGTTGCCTTTTCATTTTGCTGTTTCCTTCACTATACAGAAGCTTTTTATTTTGATGAGGTCCCAGTAGTTCATTTTTGCTTTGGTCTCCCTTGCCTTCAGAGACATGTTAAGTAAGAAGTTGTGTGGCCAAGATCAAAGAGGTTTTTGCCTGCTTTCTCCTCGAGGATGTTGATGGCTTCCTGTCTTACATTGAGGTCTTTCATCCATTTTGAGTTTATTTTTGTGTATGGTGTAAGAAAGTGGTCCACGTTCATTTTTCTGCATGTGGATGTCATTTTCCCAGCACCATTTGCTGAAGAGACCGTCTTTATTCCATTGAATATTCTCTCCTGCTTTGTCAAAGATTAGTTGGCCATACCTTTGTGGGTCCATTTCTGGTTCTCTATTCTGTTCCATTGATCTGAGTGTCTGTTCTTGTGCCAGTGCCATACTGTCTTGATGATTACAGCTTTGTAGTATAGCTTGAAGTCTGGGATTGTGATGCCTCCTGCTTTGGTTTTCTTTTTCAAGATTGCTTTAGCTATTTGGGGTCTTTTCTGGTTCCATACAAATTTTAGGATTATTTGTTCTAGTTCTGTGAAGAATGCCGGTGTTATTTTATATCTATTTTATATTACTAAGTGATTTCCCCACACAAGAAGTTTGACACCAATAACAAGCTATTTCTCAACTGTTCATTTTAACACATATTTACTAGATTAATATCACTTTTACATCATATTTTAATATTTGCTGAAGACTTTAATAAATCCTTGGGGCACCTGGGGGGCTCAGTCAGTTAAGTGTCCGACTTCAGCTCAGGTCATGATGTCATAGTTCATGAATTCAAGCCCTGCCTCAGGCTCTGTGCTGACAGGTCGGAGCCTGGAGACTGCTTCAGATTCTGCATCTCCCTCTCTCTCTGACCCTCCTCTTCACAAACTCCATCTCTCTCTCTCTCTCTCTCTCTCTCTCTCTCAAAAATAAATAAACATTAAAAAAAAGACTTTAATAAATCCAAAATACTATATTCTCTGTCTTCCAAAGTCATATAGCCATAGGATACAAGGGAACTCAGATCAAAGTCATCAATAGCCGTAATTTATTGAGTGCCTACTTTATTTATAAAATTTTTAAAATGTTGATTTACTTATTTTGAGAGAGAGAGAGAGAGAGAGCAGCAGAGGGGTAGAGAAAGAGAGGGAGAGAGAGAATCCCAAGCAGGCTCCGCACTTTCAGCACAGAGTCCAATTCAGGGCTTGATCTCACCATCCATAAGATCGTGACCTGAGCCAAAATTAAGAGTTGGACACTTAACCAACTAAGCCATCCAGATGCCCTTAAGTGCATTTTTCCATACAGTACATTTTTCCAGAAGTGAGATACCAAGAGGTCCAAAGGCACTCCTGAGTGAGAAAGGTTTGCTTGGTTATGAGGGAAAACTAGCACTAGGATCAGAAGAGCCACTAAGCAAGAAAATCAGTAGGAGAGAAGGACCACAGACACAGAACTATATGTCTCAGGGGGCAGATGCTCAGGTCATTCTTTGTCTTGCATCCACTCCTTCCTTTTCAGGTAACTGCACTCAGCTTCCCTTGGAAGATCCACTCTCGTTGGCCGCCATTACGGATCCTTGACCGAGTGACTGAGTGGGCAGTTAGTCAGACAAGAGCCAGAGGCAAAGACGGTGACAAATAGGTGACACATTAGAAGCCTGAGGGCACAACATCCTCACTTAGAGGATTTTAACATCCTGGCTTTACAGTTTCCAGCTCCCAGAGGCCACAGGTTCAGAACACAAGGTCTCCTCTTCAACCTCTGCCCCAAGGTAACCTATAGCTTCACTGGGATACATTTGCATTGTGGTTTCAACCCCCTCCTGGGGAAAGACGGCCATGACAGTTCTGGTAAGAATCTTGTGGGCTAAAAACTCCCCCTTCCAGCTTGTAGGAGGAGTCCTTCTGATGAAGCAACCTCAGTCACCACGACCCATAATCTATGCAAACATAAAAACAAAAGGCACCCCTAACCCAGAGCAGTTGACACCTCTGTGCCTGTCCACTCTCCCTCCTTGAGAGCGTACTCTCCTTAATAAACTGTTTTGTGCTCTCTTCCTTCCTTCTGGTTAGCTTTATTTGAGTGCTAATCCTCACATAAATCCTTCATCGGGAATCGAAGAACCGAGATCACTATTCAACAATGCAGACTAAACCAGAGGATGCAAAACTCCCAGGTCAGAGTCAAAACACCTGGCCACTCACAGCAATGGCAGTTGCCAGAATATTTGCATTTTTTTGTGTCAATTCTCTGAGCCCCACTTCCCAAAGGGCAATGCAGAGAGATTTAGGGGACACCCACCTGCACACGGGGGAGTGTGTGAAAAATTGACATGACTGGAGCCATTTTAAAATGGAGCAGGTACTGCAGAGAAACTGCCTTCTCCACCTTTGGACTGGGCAACAGGGCCATTGTTTCAAGCAATTACTGGGAAAGGCAGTGGAAGAAAGGAAATCCTGATCACAAGACTGATAGTAAGAGACTTTCTGAGGACAGACTCAGTAGTCAATGTATAACCCAGAGTAACCTAGCCATTATCACACACACCCCTAGAAAGTTTCTTTCTTTTCTTCACCTCAGGTAGCTCCCTACTTTTCCTCATAAAAATCTCTTGCATTCACCCTACAAGCGGGACACTATTTGGATTCCTACCTGAATCTGTACTCCCTGAACTGCAATTCTCTTAACCCAAATAAAAGCACATTTGCCTCTCATTGTGCCTCTTTACTTTCAGGTTAACAGGTGTGTTGCAGGAACCCAGCCTTTTACAAGGACAGTAAGCATGCCTGCGCTGTGTTCCAGAGGGAGACGTTGTCTCTGTCTTCCAAGGCTGTTTGCTATACACACATCATTGAAAAGATAGCCCAAAGCAAAGTCACTCAGTGCCTCTGTTCACAAGACAGGCAAAAATACAAGAGACACGGGAAGAATTGTCTCACAATATTGTTTGTGTTTTTCTTTTTCTTTCTTTCCTTCTTCCCAAGAAGTATGCTGAGTGTACAACCACTCAATTAAAATTGACTAGTCATCTAGAGCTTGTTTCCTTAATTCTCCAATGAGAAGTAAGGACCAGAATATCCATATTAGGTGCTGTGCTTAACCACATCTCAGAAAAGCAGAGAAGTCTTGCCGGGAAATTTTGTCCCCGACAACAATCCCCAAACTTTAGCTCTTGGGAGAGGGCTTTGGGTTTCACAGAGAGAGACAGCTTGCAGCCATTTTAAGAAATCATCTTGTTTTGGGGGGGCACATGGATGGCTCAGTCGGTTAAATGTCTGACTCTTGATCTCCACTCAGGTCATGATCTCACAGTTCATGAGTTCGAGCCCTGCATCAGGCTCTGTGCTGACAGTGTGGAGTGCTTGGGATTCTCTCTCTCTCTCTCTCTCTCTCTCTCTCTCTGCTCCTCCTCTGCTTTCACTCTCTTTCCCTCTCAGAATACATAAACTTAAAAAAAAAATCATCGGGGCACCTGGGTGACTCAGTCAGTTAAGCGTCTGACTTGGACTCAGGTCATGATCTCACAGTTCATGAGTTTGAGCCCTGCATCAGGCTCTGCGCTGACAGCTCAGAGCCTAGAGCCTGCTTCAGATTCTGTGTCTCCCCTCTCTCTCTTCCCCTCCCCCTCATGCTCTCTGTCTCTCAAAACTGAATAACGTTGTAAAAACCAATCTAAAAACTGCATTGATTTTTTGATGCAATAAACATGCATCAATAATTTTTAAAAAACTGAATAATGTTAAAGAAAAAAGATTTTTTTTTAATTTTTTTTAAACGTTTATTCATTTTTGAGACAGAGAGAGACAGAGCACGAACGGGGGAGGGGCAGAGAGAGAGGGAGACACAGAATCGGAAGCAGGCTCCAGGCTCTGAGCCATCAACCCAGAGCCCGACGCGGGGCTTGAACTCACGGACCGCGAGATCGTGACCTGAGCTGAAGTCGGACGCTTAACCGACTGAGCCACCCAGGCGCCCCCCCCCCCCAAAAAAAAGGGTTTTTTTTAATCATCTGGTTTTTTTTTCCTGGGGTAGAGAGAACAGTATCTTCTGTGCCTCTGTAAATAGTCGATTTCATTTGCCAGGTCACTTTCAAATGATCTCAATTTAAAGATGAATATGCATCATGGAAATAAAAATATGTTTTCCCTAATTTCTTTTGTCTGATAAAATAACAAAGAAAAATGCTTGTGCTTGGGAGAGGTGGTTTTATTACAAATAAGAGGACTTTTTCTTCTTAACAGAAAAACTGTGGGCAAAAACCGAGGGAGCCCATTACGTTGAAGAGATCATGCCAGTGTGCTCACTTCGGCAGCACATAATCTAAAATTGGAACGATGAAACACAGAAGATTAGCATAGCCTCTGTGCAAGGATAGTACATAAATTTATGAAGCATCCCACATTTTCATTGTACATCCCCGAAACTAAGATAACACGGTTAATTACAATGGAAAATAAATAAATAAATGATTTTTTTTTTAAAGAGGGATCATGCCAACAGATTTTTTTTTCAAAGATTCAGATAAATTCATGGATAAGAAAGGGAAAGCAACTTACAGGGAACACTTAGATATTGGAGGCCATTATACCTAGCCGTGAGATGGTCTCTACTGTGACATTAAAAACATAGATACTAAACTAATCTGTAACTGTTTTATTATGTGTCATGATCTTATTCTGACCTCCAAAAGCTGCATTTAATATGATCAAACACAACGGGATTCTTGTTAATGCCTCATTGATATCATTGTCTTTTTCTGCTCTTTCCTGACCAGATGAAACCGTGCTTCACCATCTACTGAACAAATGAGCAGATTCAGAATGAAATACTGCCAAGTACCCAGACCCCCACAGGACACTCACCATGCACCCCTACACACACAAAGAAGCCCCTCCCTGGCAGTTCTCTCCAGTTTATGACCTCATACAAGGCAGTAGAAGGTTCACCTTTTTTAATGACAGTGAATATTTGTGAGCACTTACTAAACTGTTTGTACACCTTAAAACCATCCAAGGGAGGTGTTGGATCCTTCTGTCTTCAGGTGAAGATACTAAGGAGTCCGGCAATTCGCCCAAGCCCTCCAGTGCAGGGAATGGAGGTGGCATGCTCTCCCCTCTACCCCCACAGCCTTAGGAATAGTAGTTGTTATTCCCTACCTGGTAAGGTACCCGTCAGAGTCAACCCCCTTGCGTTTATACCATTTTCTCAACACATGTCTAGAATTTGAAATGTCACAAGGCGTCTCTTACCCTCAACGTTACGGCTATCATTTGGCACAGTATGTGGTCTGGGTTTTTTAAGTGTGTTATTGATTTCTTGGAGCTGTAAATTTCTCACCCTTCACTCAGATGGGTGGAGAAAATGGACACTTTTTTAAATCTTGCCTATCATTCTTCTTATTGTGCCCACAAGCACCCACCAGCCAGTAGTAGCAGAGGGAAAACATTTACGTTTTAGTGTAATCCAGTCATCTGTCTGTCTGCGATTTTGAGGTATCTTTTGAGGTAACATCTCTTTTCAGGACTGCAAGGCAGAGCCCGCAGCCAGGATCATTCAGGAGACACAGCTAGATTTCTGCTTGGGACTCCCAGGTTGGGATAATGCCGGGCTTTCAGAAATTCCCCCATCTTCCCACCTGCCTTCAGATGGGATACTCACTCACAGCAGTGGAGAAAGGGATCTATGGTCTAGGTGGTGTCCTTTTGCTTTTCTGATCTCTACATCAACCACCCTATTTGGACTGATCACTTCTCTCTATACTTACATTTATTTCTTCTAATGTTTTTTTGGTTTTGTTTTTTTGTTTTTTTTTTTAGAGAGAAGAGAGGGCAGAGAGAGAGAGAGAGAGAGAGAGAGAGAATCCCAGCCAGGCTCCACACTGTCAGTGCAGAGCCTGACATGGGGCTCAAACCCATGAACTGTGAGATCATGACCTGAGCCAAAACCAAGAGTCTGATGCTTAACCAACTGAGCCATCCAGGAGCACCTATGCCTACATTTATAGCACAAATTTACATTTATAATTACGGTGCTTCATATAACTTGTGGTTTGGTCTCTTTGGCTTGCTCTGGGCCTAGCAGTGCTCACTGGTTAATTTGGTTCCTGGACGTGTTGTGTGTGTAGGGGCCAGGGGTAAGTCACCCCTAGATGCGCCACTTTGGCATGCCAATTATTTACAATTATTTAAAGCTAAAAGCCATCAAGGCCCAAAAGGCTCTGGAAGAAACTTTGACCTTCCTCTTAACCACCTAAAAGAATTTAGGGATAGAGGACCTGCTCCAGGAAGAGAGCTATTACCATAGATCACTACATTATATGAACTAAATGTGGTAGACAGGGAAGAACCTAGCAAGACTTGTTTGACCAAAGTCCTCTCTTGGTCCCATTGTTTCTGAGCAGCCCAACAAACACTGTCTACCAAACATTTACTCCTTTCATCGCCTTGTGAATTGCATTCCCTCCCCCTGAAGTCTCTTCTCCTTAGTTCAGGATGACACATATACCTCATTTTGTTTCCCTGTCTTTGGTATCTCAGGTTTATGTGCATTCCCCATAAACACAAAATTAAATTTGACTTTCTCCTGTTCATTTAATGTCAGTTTGATTCTTAGACAAGCCAGAAGAATTTGGAAGGGCAGGGGAAAATTTTCCCTCCCCAACAAATGTCTCCTGTGTGATCCTGGCCCAGGGGCTCTGCCTCGCAGCCTTCAGCTACATGGTGACATCTGCCGCCCTGGCCCCCCCAACCTCCACCCCAATCTAGAGCAACTTCCTCTTAGAGGAAGACTCTAAGCAAAATTAGAGTCTCAGCAAAATTTCATGTGTTTCCTAGAGATTTGGGAGCCTTCTAGATCTTCTCTAGACCCTCCACTAAACAAAGGTGAGTGGGAAAGCTATGCTTAGGTCCCTCCTTTATGCCTAACAACAGTGGGTCACTGAGTTTAATTGGATGTGGTTTCTGTCACAAATTAGGGGGGAAATTGCAAATAATCCCCAACCCTCAAGAACAAAATATCAATCAAGGATGCAGCCCCCTGCCCTTGGCATTCCCTTCATATTATTTAAATATTTTAGGCCAGAGAGGAGAGGTTGAGATGTCTCTCACTCCCTACATACTCTGCCTCTCTTGTCCTTCCTTATCCCATAATCCCTCAGGAAACAGGATTTCATTCCATCCTTAGGGCAGCAAGTCTCATGGATTCATAGGTAGATGGGGGTGTTTATTTACCTTTATGGAAGAAACTCTGATACTCTGATCCAAGTTATCTCTGTTTGGTTCTTGATATGCTTAAAATGTGAGAAAACTGTCTCTTCCTCAACAAAGTCTGTTGTTGCAAAATTCCTGCAAAATTCTGTCTTCAACGGCAGAAATTGAATGTTAATTCTTTATGCTTTTTATACTCCTACTGTAACAACCCCTTATGAATACCTCACCTCAGCCATATGAATCCCTCAGGGTATAGAGGAAAAATACATGGAAAAAGATAAAAAAGAAAAACACAAATATTTTTAAGAATACCACTCTAGTTACACTCATCTTTTCTTAACTTTTTTTCTAACTAAAACAGTGGACAGTTTTATTTTCACATTTCACAATACAAATGAAAGTTGCTTTTTTTTTTTTTTTTTTTTTTTTGGTCCCACTACTCCCCTGCCAAAACTATTCTCTCTTTGATCAGAAGGGGGAGTAAGTCTTCCTTGTCATATTGTTAGAAAACACAGTAAGTCACAGCACTGAGATCTCCAGGTGAGGTAGGACACGTAGTATAAAATGGAGATAAAGAGGTTCCCATCTCTCCTTATCTGCCTGGTCTAGTCATTCCTGAGCACCATCAGGGGACGGGTGGGAGGTCTCATCATGGGGGACCCAGGCATTAGAGGCACACAGCCTCTAATAAGCAGCCTCATTCCAAAAGCCAGTCCCACTGGCATCTACCCAGGGGGAGGAGAGCCCATCGTTGGCATCATGGAAGGGCCCTCCATATGGGGTATTGGCATCATACCCGGATGAGGAGGACCCAGGAGACTTGGGGGAGTCAGGATCTTTGCCCCTGGAGGAGGGGGAGCAGGAGCAGAGAACAGAGTAGGAGGTATCTTTCCTTGTTGAAATGCTGAGGCTGTTTTGTTGATCAGATCGGGTTCTGACAGTAGGCTTTCACAGTCTCTTTGTGTTTCTTACCGCCTCAGTGTGTCTTTCTCACAGATGAGAGTCATGGACGAGGTGTGTGTCACAGGAGTCGCCATAAAACATAGGCCTGTTGCTCTGTAGGCATTGGCCACTCTGTCCTGAGCCGCCCGGAAATGACCCAGCTACACTCATATTTAACGGCTATAAGTGTGTGCATATTTTCTATGACTCTTTTAGGTAAATACTGCTTCTCTTTTTTTTTTTTCTTTAAAACGTTCCCCTATTCAACTTCAGAGCTGTTCTTTTATCCCTTATGCCACTTACGAGCTTTTCCGTTGACCTTTCTCTAGAGCAATAACAAGTACAGGTAAGTCTTTTACTCTTGATATAAAACTACTAGGAATAATTAAACTAAAGTCAGAAAGTGTTCCTCATCTTCTTATCATTTAGCAACACTTTGCTTGAGGTATCATTTCATTTCTGAGGCATGTTTACCCCCGTTTGTGTGATTCTGATGGTCTGACTTATCGCGCATTCAGTGGGTGTGGATTTCCATGGCTGAGAAACTTACCTCCACAGTTTCAGTATCAACAACAGTAGCAAGGCAGAAGCAAATGCCTAAGAGCTTCACTCTTCTGAAGGCAGCAAAATGAATACAGCGCACCAAAGAGAAGCAGCATGAGTTGCTCTAACGACATGTGGAAGATGCACAGAAATGATGGTGGCTACCGTGCATCCTGAAAACATCCTAGTTCTGAGGGAGGCCCAGCAAAGTGGGTGTGGTGGGGGGCGGGGGGGTAAAATACTTGGAGTTCTCACTTTCCCACACAGGCTGGGGGCAGACCCAAGCCGGGCACTCACACCCAGGCACAGAACCCTGAGCTGCCTCCTAAGACACTAAGACAAGGGAAGCTAAAGCCAAGAAGGTTGGTTAGGATTTGGAAACTCCAACCAACCAACACTCTCTAAAGCTGATCAGAAGCAGACTAATCTGAGAAAGACACTGTCATCAGAAAAAAAATTTTTCAACCGGCATTAATTTATAGGTTCTGTGTTTCAGACTGTGTCCAAGCCCGTGAGAAGATCCTCCTTGTTCTTAAGCTGGGAGACTCTTCAAGGATGAAAACATTAACCCAAATAAGAATAATGCTCCATGGCACAAAAGCAGACACATAGACCAATGGAATAGAATAGAAACCCCAGAACTAGACCCATAAATGTATGGCCAACTCATCTTTGACAAAGCAGGAAAGAACATCCAATGGAAAAAAGACAGTCTCTTTAACAAATGGTGCTGGGAGAACTGGACAGCAACATGCAGAAGGTTGAAACTAGACCACTTTCTCACACCATTCACAAAAATAAACTCAAAATGGATAAAGGACCTGAATGTGAGACAGGAAACCATCAAAACCTTAGAGGAGAAAGCAGGAAAAGACCTCTCTGACCTCAGCCGTAGCAATCTCTTACTTGACACATCCCCAAAGGCAAGGGAATTAAAAGCAAAAGTGAATTACTGGGACCTTATGAAGATAAAAAGCTTCTGCACAGCAAAGGAAACAACCAACAAAACTAAAAGGCAACCAACGGAATGGGAAAAGATATTTGCAAATGACATATCAGACAAAGGGCTAGTATCCAAAATCTATAAAGAGCTCACCAAACTCCACACCCGAAAAACAAATAACCCAGTGAAGAAATGGGCAGAAAACATGAATAGACACTTCTCTAAAGAAGACATCCGGATGGCCAACAGTCACATGAAAAGATGCTCAACGTCGCTCCTTATCAGGGAAATACAAATCAAAACCACACTCAGATATCACCTCACGCCAGTCAGAATGGCCAAAATGAACAAATCAGGAGACTATAGATGCTGGAGAGGATGTGGAGAAACGGGAACCCTCTTGCACTGTTGGTGGGAATGCAAATTGGTGTGCAGCCGCTCTGGAAAGCAGTGTGGAGGTTCCTCAGAAAATTAAAAATAGACTTACCCTATGACCCAGCAATAGCACTGCTGGGAATTTATCCAAGGGATACAGGAGTACTGATGCATAGGGGCATTTGTACCCCAATGTTTATAGCAGCACTCTCAACAATAGCCAAATTATGGAAAGAGCCTAAATGTCCACCAACTGATGAATGGATAAAGAAATTGTGGTTTATATACACAATGGAATACTACGTGGCAATGAGAAAGAATGAAATATGGCCTTTTGTAGCAACGTGGATGGAACTGGAGAGTGTGATGCTAAGTGAAATAAGCCATACAGAGAAAGACAGATACCATATGGTTTCACTCTTATGTGGATCCTGAGAAACGTAACAGAAACCCATGGGGGAGGGGAAGGAAAAAAAAAAAAAAAAAAAAGAGGTTAGAGTGGGAGAGAGCCAAAGCATAAGAGACTGTTAAAAACTGAGAAAAAACTGAGGGTTGAGGGGGGGTGGGAGGGAGCGGAGGGTGGGTGATGGGTATTGAGGAGGGCACCTTTTGGGATGAGCACTGGGTGTTGTATGGAAACCAATTTGACAATAAATTTCATATATTAAAAAAAAAAAAAAAGAATAATGCTCCAACGCCACCCAAACTGTAGATACCATGTAATTTTGCAATGTAAAATACACTAAGCTCCTGAGGCATCTGGCTGGCTTAGTCAGTAGAGCATGTGACTCTTGACCTCAGGATCCCAAGCTAAGGTCCCCACATTGGGCATAGAGCCTGCTTAATTTAAAAATTAAAAAAAAAATTTTCAGGGACACCTGGGTGGCTCAGTCGGTTAGGCATACAACTTCAGCTCAGGTCATGATCTCACGGTTCATGGGTTTGAGCCCCACGTCAGGCTCTGTACTAACAGCTCAGAGCCTGGAGCCTGCTTTAGATTCTGTGTCTCCCTAGCTGTCTGCCCTTCCCCTGTTCATGCTCTGTCTCTCTGTCTCTCAAAAATAAATAAATGTTAATTTTTAATTAATTAAAAAATAAATTAATAATAATAAAAATTTTTAAAACTCTAAGCTCCTAAATGGATAGGTATTCACCCCTGTTCATGTAGCATTATTGACAACAGCCAAACAGTGGAAATAACCCAAATGTGTATCGACAGGTGGATGGATAAACAAAGTGGGCTATTCATACAATGGACTATTACTCAGCCTTGAAAAGGAAGGAAATCGTGACACAAGCTACAACATAAATGAAACTTGATGTCGTGGTAACTGACATAAACCAGTCACAAAGGGACAAATGTTAGATGGGGTACTCAAATATTCAAATTCACAGAGACAGAAAGAACTGAAGTTGCCAGAAGCTGGGGAGAGAGAAGAATAGGAAATTAGTGTTCTATGAGTTGAGTTTCCGTTTGGAAAGATGAAAAAGTTCTGGAGATGGACAGTGGTGATGGTTGCACAGGACTGTGAATGTGCTTACTGCCAATGAGCTGTGCACTTAAAAATTGTTCAGGGGCTGGGGCGCCTGGGTGGCTCAGTCAGTTAGTGTCCAACTTCAGCTCAGGTCATGATCTCACAGTTCGTGTGTTCGAGCCCCACATCGGGCTCTGTGCTGACAGCTCAGAGCCTGGAGCCTACTTCGAGTTCTGTGCCTCCCTCTCTCTCTGCCCCTTGCCTGGTCACACTCTGTCTCTGTCTCAAAAATAAATAAACATTAAAAAAAAATTTTTGGGGGGGCGCCTGGGTGGCTCAGTCGGTTAAGCGTCCAACTTCGGCTCAGGTCATGATCTCGCGGTCCGTGAGTTCGAGCCCTGCGTCGGGCCCTGTGCTGACAGCTCGGAGCCTGTAGCCTGTTTCAGATTCTGTGTCTCCCTCTCTCTGCCCCTCCCCCGTTCATGCTCTGTCTCTCTCTGTCTCAAAAATCAATAAACGTTAAACAAAATTTAAAAAAAAATTTTTTTAATTGTTCAGGGGCACCTGGGTGGCTCCATCGGTTGAGTGTCCAGCTCTTGGTTTCGGCTCAGATCATGATCTCACAGTTTGTGAGATCGAGCCCCACATCAGGCTCTGCGCTGGCAGTATGGAGCCTGCTTGGGATTCTCTCTCCCTCTCTCTCTGCTCCTCCCCCGCTTGCACTCTCTCCCTCTCTCTTTCTCTCTCAAAATACATAAATAAACTTTAAAAAATTGTTAAAAGGGAAATTTTACATTATATATATTTTACCACAACATAAACACACACACACACACACACACACACACCCTCCCAGAACTGTGTCCTTGTTCTGAATATAAAATGTTCCTCAAATATGCTCTTGTACTTGCTTATGTACAATTGAGGATTTGATTTTCTTTTTAAGGTCCCAGTCCTGGAAAGCACACTTTCACCTGCTGTAAACCCACTTCCTCTGCCTCAGGGGCACCCTCCTCACATTGGATTAGAGGAGGCAGAGGAGGACCCCAGGACTTCTGTCTCTCAGGCTAAAGCATCTTGGTCCCATTCTGACACGTCCCTGCTTGCCCCAGGTGACAGCTACCACTCTTGGTGACAGCTGAACCCAAAGGGCTCTTTGCCTGCTCAGAAATCAGCCCGGCAATGACAGGTATCACTCTGAACATGCATTAAAGATTCAGAACAGTTTGAAACAGTGTGAGACAGGGAGGGAGGACAGCCAGGACCTCCAGGGCCTCACCCTAGCTCTTGACTGAGGAAGCGAAGTGAAGGGTCCTGATGGGGAAGTTAGAGAATACAGTAAAATCTTGGTTTGTGAGCATAATTCCTTCTGGAAATATGCCTGTAATCCAAAGCACTTGTATATAAATGCAAATTTCCCTGTAAGAAATAATGGAAACTCATGTGATTCATTCCGCAACCCAAAAGTATTCACATAAAAATGATTACAGCACTGTAATATAATACAAAATAATAAAGAAAATACAAACTATAAAAAAATAAACTAACCTGTACGTACCTTTGCAAACCTTCGTGGCTGGTGTGAGGGAGGTTATTATGGAGGACGACTATCATGATCACTAACGGAATCACTGCTATCTTTTGGCTCAATGGAATCTTTTTCTTTTCATGCAACTGTAACAAGGGACGTATCCAATGACACTTGCTTTTGCCTCCTTTTAAGGATGTCAAGGAAATGTGACATTACACTGATAATCACCCACAATCCTGCAGTGAGAGAGAAAAGAACCATTGGCTCAGTTGCGATCATGTGACATTCAGTGTCACGTACAACTCCTATTACAGGACATCGCTCGTTTATCAAGTTAAAATTTGTTAGAAATGTTTGCTCATCTTGCGGAACACTCCCAGAACAAGTTACTCGCCATCCAAGGTTTTATTGTACTCTAGTTGCCCTTCCTTCTGACCTTGCACAAAACCACGTGAATGTCCCCCCCCACCCCCCGCCCCGCCGGTGTGGACCCTAACCTGCTTGGAAGTACCATATTACCTCTGAGTCCAAATGCCTTCAACACGAGTTGGAGTAAGGGTTACAAACTGAGGCAGTAAATCCATCTGTGGCCTTTAGAAAGTACCTTCTATCAGGAATTGGAATGTGACTAGAAACATGTTGAGGCCCTTTCATCCTGACAGCCCTATGTGCCTGGTCTTCATCCTGGCCCCTCTGTCAACCACTCATCTGTGTGGAGGACTCCAAGTTAAGCTTCAGGGATGCACTTCCCCACTTGTCATAAAATCTCATTGCAGGGGTGCCTGGGTGGCTTAGTCGGTTGAGTGTCTGACTTTGGCTCAGGTCATGATCTCACAGTTCGCTAGTTCGAGCCCCGCATCAGTCTCTGTGCTGACAGCTCAAAGCATGGAGCCTGTTTCGGATTCTGTGTCTCCCTCCCTCTCTGCCCCTCCCCCACTCATGCTCTGTCTCTCTCTCTCTCTCTGTCAAAAATAAATAAACATTAAAAAAATTAAAAATCTCATTGCAGGCAGGCACACATCTGGTTCTTCTTTCTTGGGGGTTTTAAAAACAGGTTGGAAATCTCAAAAGAAGTTATTGGATAAAAACTTCTTAGCTGGATCAATGTAATAAATTGATTTTTTTTTTTTTTTTTTTTTTTTTTTTTAGTAAATAGACTTTTTGACAAGAATAGGTCAGTCCTGGTGTCCTTGCAGAATTTGTTCATTTCAAATCTGTCTGTGTGTTCCAGGGCTCACAGTGACAGAGTCTCAAACCTAAGACCTTTTGTGGGAGATTCAAGGAAAGAGGTGAAAACAATACCACATGAACAGGAAATAGGAGGGCACTTGGGATTGGCTCAGCTCAGGCTTGAATTAAACCATTCATTAAAGCTCTGAATTTTCTCTAAGCATTTGGCAGCAATTTCACCCACAAATGGCTTACAGTATCACTTAATTTCCCATTGGAGCTCTGGAGGAAATAATGATGCTAAGAATAAAATGAAATAATAGATGTGTAAGCACCTAGCTCAGTGTCTGGTACCATGTCAGCGCCTGGTTGAATTTGAAAAACAGTAATATCGTCTTTCATTCAACCAGTTCTAAAGCCATTTCTGTGTCGACACGATGGCGGTGTTGAATGGCAATGTTAAGTTGTCTGTTGGTTGCTTCGGTCTCCAATACATGTAACTCCTGGGTGTGGGAAGGAAGGCACGCAACAGGGCTCCTTCACCTACCACTTCACAGAAAGAAAAACCTAGAGGGTTCAGCTCAACTCTCTCTCTTAACCTCCAAAAATAGTTATGCTTCAGGAATGAGACAAGTCTAAGAGCAACAGGACGAAAAAATCACGTGAATCCACTGTCCCCCCCCCCCTCCCCAGTCCTGTCCATAATAGGATTAAAAATGCTTAAACGGTACAGTAGACCCTCATGAAGACATGACTCACTTATCTTGTGGATTTAGGGAGACAGCTGCAGCCTCCTTGCACACCGTCTGCACTCTCAAGAGTGAAAGAAAATTGCCAGACCAAGACAACCGTATTGATACTGGCTTGTTTTTTCAAAGGATAAACCCTTACATGACAGAGCTTGGTTTTACGAGCCTAAATGGGAAAAGGTTCCTCAGTAGATATTGGAGTGCTCCTTATTTATAATTTGTTCAGCTAACGGCATGCTTCTTATGTCACTTGAACCACCTGAAAGTTTTGTTGTTGTTTTCACTGTTATTGTTTGAGAGAGAGAGAGAGAGGGCAAGTGCCAGCTGGGGAGGGGCAGAAGGAGACAGAGAGAGAGAATCCCAAGCAGGGCTTGAATCCACGACTGTGAGATCATGACCTGAGGCAAAACCAAGAGTTGGACACTCAACTGACTGAGCCACCCACATGCCCCAAGAAAGATTTTATTTTTGATGTAGGCTTTTTGCTTGGAGCAGTAAGCCTAGGCTTCATTTCCTGTGTGCTTTCAGCATTATTTATTTTTCTTGATTTCTCTAAAACACTGTTGTCCTAGATTCTACTCCACCTCAGAGCCATTTTTATTCTTTAAAACCAGATAGGTGGTTTCTTTCCTTTGTTTGTTTTTGTTTCCTGACTTTTATGTGTAGTGGGAATGAAGCCTCATGCTAGGGTATTCCTTGTGAGATAACCCGGTATCCTCTTATTATCTGCATTCTTATTTCAGAAGGCTCTAGAACCACCCTAGACAATGTGTAGGCAGAGAAGAGAAAAACTGCAATGAAACTACTACTTGAGCGGGATCTGTAGAGAAGACAGAAATGTCTGAATATGTTCATACCCTCTCTCTTGGTCACCAAAAGAACACTAATTTTCTTTTTTTTTTTTTTTTTAACATTCATTTTTGAGAGACAGAGACAGAGCATGAGTGGGGAGGGGCAGACTCCACAATTTATGTAGCTCCTCCTGATGACCATCCATGTCAAGAAATAAATAATTGCCTTATGTCCAAAGCCCCACCCTGTCCCTTCCCAGTTACAATCCCTTTTCTTCCCACGAAGATAAGATCTATCTTGACTTCTATGGCAACCACTTTATAGATTTTCTTAGAACTTTACTAGCTGTGTATGATCCTCAATACTATAGTTTAGTTTTCCCCGCCTTACTGAATATTTCATATTGCAGCACATCATCACGATTACAGATGCCACTAAAATACTATTTGTGAAAAATTATAGGGAATGGAAATCCTGACAAGATGGCTGATTATCATAGGCTCTTGCTTCCTCCTCCAAACCAACCCTGAAGATGTCACGTAGAAAAGAGCCATGGGGCGCCTGGGTGGCTCTGTCGGTTAAACATCCAACTCTTGATTTCATCTCAGGTCATGATCTCACGGTCATGGGATCGAGGCTCCAAGCTTGGTGTGGAGTCTGCTTGGGATTCTCTGTCCCTCTCCGTCTGTCCCTCCCCCACTCGCACACACTCACGTTCTGTCTCTCTCTCTCTTTTCTCTCTCTCAAAAAAGAAAAATAAAGAAAAGAGTCATGAATGGAGCTAAGGAATTAATGTAAAAAGAAAGCAGCATGTCACAATGATGACCTAATAAGGTACCTGCACAAACAATAATGAGCAAGCAATCCCACAATGAACATGTGTAATAAATGTCCAGGAGAAAAGTACCTGGTGCAATAAAAGCACATAATGGAGATCTGACCAAGCCTGAAGTGTCTGAGATCTTCCCAGGAGTAACTTTTGCTCTGAGGTCCAAAGGACTTAACTGAGATGAGATCCTTGCTTTTGGAAGGAGCACGACAGGGCTGAAGTATTCTAAGAAGACAGTATGTAGCAAGCAGACGAACCTGGAGAGAGAAGCAGGGTCCAGATCAGACAGGCCTTATCCCAAATGCAAAGATTTAAAATAGGTTAGTGACGTGATCCAGTTAGGTTTTAAATGGTTACCTGAGTTACAGAGAACACACTGGCAGGGAAAAGTGGAAAGGAGAGACCCATTACATGGCCCCAAAGGCACTCCAGGTGAGATATGCTAATGGCTCATCTAGGGCAGTGGCAATGAAAGGGGAGAGACACAGATTGATCTGGAAGATATGAAGAAGTAAAATGGTCAGTTGTGGTTGGGGAGGTTGAAGCCAAAGGATGTATCCGGATTAAGAACAATGCCCAATTCCTGACATGAACATCTGGGGGAATTGTGGCAACTTTCGCTGAGTTAGGAAACCCAAAAAGGGGAACGTGATGGGGGGGGGGGGTGGGGGGGGGGGGGTGTCCCCAGAGTAAGCTTGGTAGAGTTTTAGACATGGTGGTTTAGCTTTCCTTGGAGACATCCTGTGGAAGTGTTGAGTGGACAGTGTGGACCTTAAAAGCCTTTCACGTGGCTTCAGGGGCTCCTGGGTGGCTCAGTCGGTTAAGCCTCTGACTTCAGCTCAGGTCATGATCTCACAACTCATGGGTTCAAGCGCTCCCCCCCCAACCCCTGCCTCCCATCAGGCTCTGTGCTGACAGCTCAGAGCCTGGAGCCTGCTTCAGATTCTGTTTCTCCCTCTCTCTCTGCCCCTCCCCTGCTCATGCTCTGTCTCTCTCCCTCTCTCAAAAATAAACAAACAAACAAAAAAAAAAAGCTTTCATGTGGCTTCAGATCACACACAGGAGTTTATCATTTAAGAAAGAAAAAAGAAACAGAAGGAAGGAAAGGAAGAAAGGAAGGAAGGAAGGAAGGAAGGAAAGAAGGAAAGAAGGAAGGAGGGAGGGAAAGAAAAGAAAAGGCACAAAAACAATAGTTACTTCGTGCATCTTTCTTATTCCTTTCTCCAGTTCCTGGAGAAACTAATGAAGTCACAGGCACTATTCTTACTGGGACAGTCTCATTCCCAGGTCATGACTCTATCTGAAGAGCTCTATAACCTATAACCTCTGATATACAACTATTCCCAGTCCCTGGACATTAAACAATACTAATACCAATAATAAAAATAATAATACATTTAACTCAAAACAACTCGAGAGAGCTCCTTAAAGAGCACCGTATAGATTCTGAGCTCTTCTTTTTGGGTGCCTACAAACATATTGAACATAGGTGCTCATGGAGAATGATGATGAGACTGGACACAGAGCTCTTTCTCAGTAAAGGAGAGCAGTTAGGAAGAAGAATCTGACTTTCTGCATCAATAGTTTTTCAGACAGTATGTGCATCACTTTTCCTTAAAAGGCTGCAGATGTATTCCATATGAATGTAATACTTCAGCACTAATCATTAATAATTCAAGAGTTCCCACCATACCACTATTCCAACAAAGTCTGATGACTTCCATTGCATCAGTGATCAGTGTTTAAAAATGGACACTCATTTTACTCATCTCACAAGGGGGGGGGGGATAAGTAATCTACCATGCTAGCATGTTAGCCAAGGTCAAGACACTCTTCAAGCTTTCCCTTTGTTCTAATAGCAATGTCCCATATAGAAACAGGCGTTTCTTACTTGCCATGTCTGCTTCTCCTTGCATGATAAATAAAATTCTCTTAGCACCAATTATTAATTTATTAATTATCACCAAGTAAAAATCTGTTAAAAATACCCAGAGGATGGGTCCTGAAGGTTCACAGCTGCAGATCCAACAGAGTTTATGAATTTGTTGCCAATGAATTAGGAGGCTTCCATATGCTCAGAGGCCATTATCTGAACCAAAAATAAAATTTCTAATTATTTCCATCCATAAAATGTCCAGCAGAATGCTATGCTATGCTAATTTTAAGAATATAGAGTAATGTAACAGATGTCATGGGTGGGCCACTACCTAGGAGGGACAAAACCCTTCAGTGAAGGAAGTGGTTTTTTTGGCATTATCATATTTCATGAGTTATGAGCTCCTATTATTGAATAAGAAACAACAGTGCATTATTGGAATGTCCTCTCTCGCCCAGACTCTGAAACAGGTGTTTTCCATGGTATCTTGTTCAATCCCCACAATTTACAAGGTGCATATGACCTGTGTTTTACAAAGGCAAATCCTAAACACATTAAGAAACTTGCTCCCAAGTCAAGTGCATAAGTAGACAGCAGAGCCATCAATTAATGCTTCATCTCTGGACCACAGAAACTCTACAGGAAATAATGGTAAGGAACAACTGGCACCCTGCACATGTTAGAAATTCTAGAAGGAGAAAAAGAAATCCCCCAATGATGAAAATTTTCAGTGTGCTTTTCACTTCAGGTCAATTCTTGGTCGCGTCAGGATACAGAGAGCAGAAAAGACCTAAGCCACGGAAATCTTGTGAAAAGCTCCAAATCTGCTTCACCAATTCCTTTTCTTGTTTGGTGTAAGAGGTTAAATTAGGTTGCCAAGAACTAATGCACAAAGATCTAGCATTAACTTGAGTTACAGGGGAACAATAGTCAAACAGAATTAGAGTCCACAGCACATGTGAGCAAATGACTTCAGAATTCTTCCAATCTCCCTCTTTCTCTACGTGCAAACCAGGAATTAGACATTTCCTCAAGACAGAAGAGCAATGACAGCTATCACATTTTCACAACAACTTTTTTGATCGTTTAACGTCAAAACCCCTTGCTTTAGAATCTCTCTGCCACAACCTTCATTTTCCCCTCTTAGTTTTTGGGTTTCTTAATTTTTTTTTCCTTTCCATAGAAACCTAGGCTTCATATAAAATATTTTCTTATGAAGCTGAGGGATCTGCTGTTATGGGAACACACTGGTTCTGTGAGGGTGCTCTCTTAGGATACTGGCCACTTTGAAAGTCGTCTTATTCTGGGAGCAGGTCACCAATATTGGGTAGCCATATGATCCCTTTCAAGGTCATCTCCTTTGCCATCTTTTGGAATAGAAATGTGCCCAGCCAAGGTCTCCATATTTCTCCCTGATCCACCCATGAGATTAATCCATCAAGTTAAAGATTACTAGAATCCACTAAATTCCATTTTTGAGATCTGTCCCTTCCCAATATCCAAGGATACAGCAGTCAGCTAAGTATCCCTCTTCAATTTGGTTTAAATGATGTTGTATCTAGAAGATATTCTTTAACCTGTGACATGGCATTTAGCTGTTTCCTAGTTTCATTATAGATATTGCCCTCCTATATTTGATACATTGTATTCATTTCCATAGTTTTCAGGGACAGGAATAAGGTAAACTTGCTCTTATTTTATCATCTTTCCAGAAATTTCTCCAATATGAATATTTAAATACTGGATAAAATATTGAATATTCATCAAAGTTTGATTAAATATTGTATATTTAAATAGGCAGAGCCATAGAGTCTGGGTAGCTCAGTCAGTTGAGCATCCCACTCTTGATTTTGGCTCAGGTCATGATGTCACAATTCATGAGATCCAGCCACACGTCGGGCTCTATGCTGACAGCGTGAAGCCTGCTTGGGATTTTCTCCCTCCCTCTCTCTCTGCCCCTCCCCCGCTTGCTCACACTCTCTCTCTCTCTCTCAAAATAAATATTTTTTAAAAATTTTTAATGTTCATTTTTGAGCGAGTGAGTGAGCGAGGGAGACAGAGCATGAGCAGGGGAGGGGCAGAGAGAGAGGGAGACACAGAATCCGAAGCGGGCTCCAGGCTCTGAGCTGTCAGCACCGAGCCCATTGTGGGATTCGAACCCATGAACCGAGAGATCACGACCTGAGCCAAAGTCAGACACTCAACCGACTGAGCCACCTAGGTGCCCCCCAAATAAATATTTTTTTTAATTTAAATAAATAGGCAGAGCTATACACTACTGAATATCAAGAAAAGATACCAAAAATGCAAACACCTAAAACCTCTTCTGATGGTCAGTGTTGAGAGTACTTACCTAAGCTTTGTTTGAGTGTGAACCTTTGACACAGGCTTGAGAAATCATGTCACCCACTCCCTTTTAAACACTGGCTTACCAGTACTGGTCTCCTGTGCAGCATGCTGGGACCCTATAGGAACACAGAGTTAGCAGGGAGGGTAACCATTCTACTAAGACATCCTATAGATAACCACCGACAACCTGGGTGGTTAGGCAGGCAGATTTGCTTGCACCGTGAGCAGGAACCACAAATCGGTGCTTTGCATGCCATTTAGTAAGGAATTACTTGATGAGCAGTGGAAATATCTTCCTAGAGTATGAATTTCATAGTTACACACTGCATATCAACTGAACCTGAACCACAGTATGAAGCAGCCCCAAGACCACATGGCCTGGGTCACCAGACTACACCATAACCCTTGTCACAATGGGCTACTCACTTCTCTGCAGATCCCACAAACATCCCTCTACCCGAACTTTTCCATTTCTGCTTGTCGATGTTACCCATCTTTCCAGATCCAACTCAAATGCTTTTCCCCCTCCGTGAAGCCTTTATCGTTGCTTTCTCTGATCAAGATTATCCTTTCCCTACTTTGCATCTCTATTTTACCATCTGTCCTATGTCTCCATTCAGTCAATCATTAGTATCCAGCACCTATGATCGTCCAAGCCCTATTCTAAGGAGTATGGCCACAGTACCAAAAAAGGCACAGTTCTTGTTCTAGGAGCTCATAGTCAAGTGGATGATACAAAGTAACAATCAAAAATAATTTTATGTCAAGTGCAGTTTGATGCTGTGAAGAAAAATTAAGCTAGGTAAAGGGTAAGATGACTAGAACGAATGACCCTGGAAGGGGTCAGAGAAGACTTCTCTGAGTATGTGACATTTGAGCAGAGACCAAATGGAGTGAGGGTGTGATCATGGTAAGGTGGGTGGAGAGCCTCTGGAGTAAACAGAATAGTTGCAGAGGCCCCAAAGCAGGAATTAAATGCTCAACTTACTTAAGGAACAGTAAGGGGATGCCTGGGTGGCTCAGTTGGTTGAGCATCTGCCTCTTGATTTGGGCTCAGTTCATGATCTCATGATTTGTGGGATCGAGCCCCACATTTTGGGCTCGGTGCTGACAGCGTGGAATCTGCTTTGGATTCTCTCTCTCCCTATCTCTATCTCTGCCCCTCTCCTGTTCATGTGTATATACTCTCTCTCTCTCCCTCTCTCAAAATAAGTAAACATTTTCTTCAAAAAAGGGAACCATTAGAAGGCTAGTGTTGCCTTGGATGGTGGGGAAGACAGAATGGAAGGAGATAACGTTTAGGAAGGCTAAGTGGAGTAGAGTCTGGTAGGCCTTAATGACTTCAGGAACTGCTCTGGACACCTCAACATTCTTTTCTTGGGTGAACTCCCACCATCTCCCATGTGTCTCTATTGAATCTCCATCACAACACCCTACTTGCTCCCCAGCTACAAAACACATTGCCCACATCAGGTCTCCTCTCATCCAGTCCACAGTGAGGAGGTGATCATGTGACACAAGCAGGGTCAAAAGTTTCAACAACTGCATTGCCACCTTGTGCCAGAGGCTGTCTGCACCCCACTCACCACTGCCAATGGGAGTCCTCATTGTCAAACAATTCATGCATAATCCAGATCCAGAATCTTATCCCAGCATCTGCATTTTGAGGTCAGACTCTGAGGAGGAGAATGGTATCCAGGAGTGTTCTGATGATGGACGCCTGAAAGGGGGAAGCAAGGAAGCAGAGTTGGCCAGAGGAAGAAGATGAGCCTCAACGCAGTCCCACTGGCGGTCTCCATGCTTCCCATGGGAAGTCTTGATGCTGGGATGACCCTTCAGAGTTATGCTGAGTTGGGACAAGATGACTGAGCCTTTGTGTCCTGGGTATTAATCAGCCACTGGAGATGGGCCACTCTGGGTAGGGGACATGACTTGGGCAAGGCAGTTCTGTTCAGCTGAGGCTGAAGACCTGTGAGGATCTGACACCTGAGGACTTCTGCCAGCAGCCCACCCAGTATGGGGGAATAAGTTCCTCCTTCCCAATGGTGTACAGAGTAGCTAATCATGGTGTTCATCAAAGAAACTATGACTAGCAGTAAATCATGGATTCTTATGAGACTGTTTTAAAGCAGACATACATACATAATAAAAATGTCAATGTTCTGGGGTGCCTGGGTGTCTCAGTCAGTTAAGCGTCCAACTCTTGATTTCGGCTCAGGTCATGATCTCACAGCTCATGAGTTCAAGCCCCACACTGGGGACCCGCGCTGACAGTGCAGAACCTGCTTGGGATTCTCTCTCTCTCGCTCTCCCTCTCTCCCTGTCCTGCTCATGCTCTCTCTCAAAAATAAATTTAAAAAAATTTTAAATGTCAATGTTCACCTATTAGGTAAATGCCTAAAGACTGTCAACTATAAAATGCTTAATTCAACTTAATGTTGTGATAGGATCAAATGGAATGAGAGACTGAAGTACCTCATGTCAAGCTTGGCACTCAGTATATGTTTTCAAACTAAGTATAATAAAATGTGACCATTAATGTTCCAGTTCAAAAATCTACACGTAACTCCAGCATCATAAACAGATGTTTGTGAGGAAACTCATACTATAGACATTCAGTGAAGCTTCTGGTTGAACAGGTCAGGGCTTGGACTGAAAAAAAGATGGAAAGAATAAAGAAATTTTAATGAAGAGTCTGTTTACAAAGGAGGAGGCAGAATTTGGGAAACATGAGGCAGAATGAGGCACCCCATGACTAGCAATAACAGAAAGATACTACCACCCTTAGGCTTGATGGAACAAGGGAAGGAACGAGAAGTTACTAGAAACAAGAAAGTCCTAACTGTGGCAGAGAGCTCCCTGACAGGAGCTATGGCTTTTAGCAGCAGATTGAGGACACGGCCAAGCTACCCAGTGACCCAGCAGACAGTAATGCAGGGAAAGAAGTTCTCCAGCTCTCTCTCTCACCTTCTCATCTCATGCTGGTACCTCCCATTGGCCAAACCCAACAAGAAGTCAGAGTAAAGGGGTGCCTGGGTGGCTCAGTTGGCTAAGCATCCGACTTCAGCTTCAGGTCACGATCTCATGGCTCTTGTGTTTGAGCCCCATGTTGGGCTCTGTGCTGACAGCTCAGAGCCTGGAGACTGCTTCCGATTCTGTGTCTCCCTCTCTCTGCCCCCCACCCACTTCCTCAAAAAGTTGTCAGAGGACATAAAAGTCAGCATCCCAGGCACAGTTAGAAGCATGGGTCTGTAGAGACAAGTGGAGACCATTTCACCACAGCTTGCTGAAATTCAATACACGACATTGAGTTTTAGATATAGTCAGGTATGTGTAGCAGTACAGATGAAATTGTTGTTGTTTTTAAGGACACTTTATTGATTCATATTGTTAGCTTTGGTGGGAAGAGGTATGAATGGTGAACACTTGGGTTCTTCTCTTGGTGTGTCTGAGGAGATTGCCAAAGACAGAAAAGATCTAGAAACAAAGAGAACAGGGAAGTGGGGGAAAAAGAAAGAAAGAAAGAAAGAGAGAAAGAAAGAAAGAAAGAAAGAAGAAAGGAAGGAAAAAAGAAAAAGAGAGAGAAAGAAAGAGAGAGAAAGAAAGAAAGGAAGGAAGGAAGAAAGGGAGAGAGAGAGAGAGAAAGAGAAAGGAAGGAAGGAAGGAAAAAAGAAAGAAAGGAAGGAAGGAAGGAAAAAAGAACGAGAGAGAAAGAGAGAGAGAGAGAAAGAAAGAAAGAAAGAAAGCAAGCACATCTTTTGAAGACTTAAGCGTGTCCAGACTCTTTTTGGGGAGAAACATAGAAGATTGTCCCCGAGATAGGTGGATCCAAACCACATCCGTGGCCACTCTTCGTGTCTTTGTTTAGTGATCTGTACACAAAGGATGCTACAGAGAATCTGTCCAGCCACTTTCCCAGAGTGGTCTTCGCATTTGACTTGGGTTTTCTCTCTCTTCCGGTCTGAGGAATGCAAACATCAATATTTATAGCACTTCCCTTATGTGTCATCAATATTGCTTACACATATATTTATAGGGTTACCACTGGCTCTGGAAAGAACATAATGCACATAATTAAGATATGTCTAAAGCCAACCAGGGAAGGGGGTAGGAGAGGATTAGTCACAGGGAAGAATCTGCCCAAGTTCCCTCCTTAACTAAATAAAGCCCTCTTCAGCAACACCACCAGCTCCCAGGGGAAAAGGGCCAAATTTCATGCCATGACTGTAACTGAAATATACAAATGTCTCAGAACCAAAGAATCTAAAGTCTACAACCAGTACCATCCCCAGTCCTATGGGAGCCAGGGGCACATCTTTCAAGTACACTTTGGTAGGAGGAGAGCCCCAATTCCAGGGCATCCTTTTGACTTTTTAAAAGGTCTGGTCCCGGTCAAAGCTCTCCCTTAAACTTTGGGCATCAGGGTGTCTATCTATGAAACAATAAGACTGAACTACGTGATTTCAAAAATTCCTCCCAACCTAAAATGAACTTGAGAACTTGCCATTAAACCACTGTGCTTTTTCCACTCAATAAATCAATGAACCTCGCTATTGGTGTTTGAAAATGCGTACAGCAGCACCATCTAGCGGACAAAAGGTAGTAATACTAGCGACGATTAAGACCAATGAAATGAAATTTCACAAGGATAAAGTAATTTTTGTGGGACATTCCAGGGAAGATCTCTTAACTTCTTTGTAGATTGTGGCCCTCTTGGAGAATCTAACAAAAGTTATGGACCCTCCTACCACCCAACAATGCAAAAGGCACACATACCAAAAATTCTGTGGGAATTTTGTGGGAATATGGGAACTTCCCCAGCTCTCCCCAATCATGCATGGGCCACAGTTTAAGAACCTCCTGTAGGGACACCTGGGTGGCCCAGCCAGTTAAGTGTCCCACTTCAACTCAGGTCATGATCTCACAGTTCATGAGTTCAAGCCGCACATCGGGCTCTGTGCTGACAGCTCAGAGCCCGGAGTCTGCTTCAGAATCTGTGTCTCCCTCTCTCTCTGTCCTTTCCTCTCTCTCTCTCACTCTCTCTCTTTCAAAAATAAGTAAACATTAAAGAAAAAAAAGAACCTCCACTGTACACATTGTAAGGAAAGTGAAAAATGATCCTATAATCATCAGGAATCAGTAAATGTTGTAACAGAGTTACAATTTTTTTTAACTTAACCATAAACCAAACCTCCTTTTTTTTTTAATTTTTTTTTTAAGTAGGCTCCACACCCAACATGGGACTTGAACTCATCATTCAGAGATCAAAAGTCACATGCTCTACTGGCTGAGCCAGCAAGGCACTCCAGATCCTTCTTTTTCCTACTGCGTAACAGAAAGAGTACCCACTTGCCCAGTCATTTGCTCCTACCACCTCTGATTCATGACAGGGTGTGACAAAGATACAGGGGATGTTATGCCCAGAATTTGTGATCCTCAAAGACCACCAGGGAGCCCAGTCCGATGCAAAAGCAAAAGAGCCTTTATTCGAGCTAGCTCGAGCTCAATCCCCTACCTGCATCTTCGATGCAGCGGTGAGACACCGGGGAGAGAGAGCGACTTTCAAAAGCACAAAGGTTTTATAGGGGTCTAGGGGCAGTTGGTGAGGTAATGGCTGTGGCCTCAGCCGAGTGGCTGGGGAAGGGTCATGGCCTCAGCCGATTGGCTGGGGAATGGTCGGAGCCCTGTTATGCAGGTCGCCAGGCGTGTTTTGATCAGGAAGTTTGAATGGGTGAGCGGGACGTTACTCAAGGGGAGGAGGCGTGGTCTGAGGTGTCTGCGATTTTCCCAGAAAGGGGGCATGTCGGGGATATAGTCACTCAAGGTGGAGGACACAGAACAAGATGGAGTGGGCCGGCGTAGGTCCGCCCTTTCAGGGAGGCTGGAAAACTGTTGAAAAAGAAGTGAGAATCTAGCACTGGCAGTACCCAGTAGAAGCAGAGCCAGGGGTGTGGTCCTGATCCTACCTTTCCTGGGCTCTAAGTCCATCTACCCCTGCCTGTTTCCATACCTCATCCTTCAAATCCATCAATTCTGGAAGCTGTTTGACATCCTTCCAATAAAGCCCTTCACCACTTTGAGTCAGTATGTGTTACTTACAATTAAGTAACACCAAAGGTTGTGATTGATACATACACCAAATCCATAGGGGTGAACTGAAAAGGTAAACTCTTCCTCAGTGCAACATACTTCATCATGTACTTAATAGCACTTTAACTTAAAGCAAAAGACCAAAAACTAATCAAAATTTCCAGAAGCCACGTCTTCTCTAAGGATGATCAAAATATTGGCGGAACATTATAGGCGTCCTTCTCTCGCGGGATGATCCTGCATTATGCTGTTTATACAGTCCTCCAAGAAATCATTTCTTGTTTTGGTATTTTCCCCTACATTTCACACCAGAATTTGGTTTAATACAATCTCAAATCCTTTTTGGAACAAGACAGAGTCTTTTACATATTTATATACTCACATAAGGGTTTCTGATGTTTAGCCAAGATAAATTAAGGGTGGATGAAACATGTTCTTAGGAAAAAAAAAACTCATAACTATAGAATTGTTATATAATTCTATATATAAAAAATTATGGCCAGGGGCACTTGGGTGACTCAGTCAGTTAAGCATCTGATTCTTGATTTCAGCTCAGGTCATAATCTCACAGTTCATGAGTTCAAGCCCCACGTTGGGGTCCATGCTGATTGTGCACAGCCTGCTTGACATTTCTCTCTCTCCCTCTCTCTCTCTCTCTCTCTCAAAAATAAATATTTAAAAAAAAATTATGCCACATGGAAAAGAAAGACCCACCAACAGTAAAAATAGGTGTTTGGTTTTTAAACCCAAAGACAATAGGCCCAATATTTTTTAAAGATGATTTTCTTGATTTAAAAATCCTTTTGAAAAAATTTATCCAGGTATAGCTAAGACCATTTCCATACCCAAATCATTCTGTTTAAGGAACCATATGCTCCACTGCTAGCTAAGTATACTTTAAAATAATGTAATATAATTGTTCATAACCTTTCATCTAGTAATACCACTGCTGGGTATATGTCCTAATGGAATTATTTAAAATAAGAAAATGTTTGCATTAATACTAGGAAAAAAAGACAAAATTAGGGATTTTATTATAATGAATGAAATTTATTAAATATCACATAGCCATTACTATGAATGAATTAGAAGTCTGAAATAGCATGGGAGCAACATTATCATATAACTTTAGATGAAAATAAATAGAATAAAATATTGCTCCATACTAAAAAGAGACTAGGTAAAATTCATATTGAATGATGAATTTTTCTCATCGTTATTTTCTTTACTGCTCTTAGTAACTTTTTAACGTTTATTTATTTAATTTGAGAGTGACAGAAACAGAGCGAGTGGGGGAGGGGCAGAAAGAGAAGGAGAGAGAATCCCAAGCAGGATCCACACTGCCAGCACAGAGCCCAGTGCAGTGCTTGAACTTAGGAACTGTGAGATCATGACCTGAGCCGAAGTCAGAGGCTTAACCAACTGAGCCACCCAGGTGCTCCTGCTGTTAGTAATTTCTTAAACATTTATTAAAAACCTGATAGGCATTGTGCAAGAAACTCAGTATATAAAATGGAAAGGTTCTCCACCTCCAGGGAGTGTATGGTCTGTGGAGCAGAAGAAGGCAGCACATGAAAACAAGGAATACAATTACTCTGATGAAAATATGCAAATTAGGAAAAAACTAGACCAGTACCTAGGAGTGGAATGCTTTTAATGCTTTTATGTGTATGTTTTTATGTGTATGTTTTACTTCTTCAGAAAATGCCCAACTGTTTTCTAAAGTGGCTCTATCATTTTACATTCCCACCATCAGGGAATGTAAACATCCTTGCCAACACACTAGTTGCTCTAACAGATATGTAATGGTATCTTATCGTGGGTTTTAGTTTGCATTTTCCTAATGCCTAATAGTGTTGAGCATAATCTCATGTATTTATTTGTCTTCTGTATGTCTTTTTGGGCGAAATATCTTTTCAACATGGCCCAGCTTTTTAATTGGGTTGTTTTCTTATTGCGGTTTTAAGAATTTTTTTTAGGTATTCTGGATACAAGTCCGTTATTAGATATATGTCTTCCAAATATTCTCCTGCAGTCTACTGCTTGTAACAGTGTCTTCTGAAGAACAGAAGTTTTGGGGTGCTGGGTGGCGTTCAACTTTGGCTCAGGTCATGATCTCATGGTTCGTTGGTTTGAGCCCCACATCAGGCTCTGTACTGACAGCTCAGAGACTGGAGCCTTGCTTCAGATTCTGTGTGTCCGTCTCTCTCTGCCCTTCCCCTACTTGTTCTCTCTCTCTCTCTCTCTCTCTCTCTCTCTCAAAAATAAAGAGTGAAGAACAGAACTTTCAAATTTTGATGAAGCCAAATTTATCCTTTTGTTCTCCCAGAGACAGTGGATGTAAGAAATCTTTTCTCCTGTTTTCGCCTAGCAGTTCCACAGTTGTGGCTCTTACATTTAAGGCAATGATCTATTAGGAGTTGATTTTTTTATATTCTGTGAGATAGGGATCTAAGTTCATTATTTTGCGTATAGATAGCCAATTTTTCCCTCACCATTTGTTGGAAGGGCTATAACCGCCTCCATCACATTGCCTTTATGCGCTTGTTTAAAAAAAAAAAAAAAAAAAAAAAAAAAAACAATTGTCCACAGATGTTGGGGTTACTTCTAGACTCTCCATTATGTTCCATTGATCTATTTGTCTATATTTATGCTAGTATCAAGCTGTTTTGTGTACTATAGCTTTGTAAGTCTTGAAATCAGGTAGTGTGAACCCTCCAAAGTCGAGTTGTTTTGGTTATACTTGATCCTTTGCATTTCCATATGAATTTTGGAATCAGTTTGCTGGGGTCTACAAAAGGAAAAAAAAAAAAAAGGCTGCTGGGGTTTTGATTGGGATTGTGTTAACTCTATAGATTTTGGAGAGCATTAACTCTATAGATTTTGGAGAGCATTTACATCTTAACAATACTGAGTCTTCAACCCACAAACATGGTATTTTCTTAGGTCTTCTTTAATTTCTCTCAGCAATATTTTGTAGTTTTCAGCCTATAAGTCTTTCACATCTTTTGTCAGATTATTCTTCCTAGGTATTTGATATCTTTGATGTTATGATCAATGGTATTATTTTCATTTCCAATTGTTTGTTGCTATTATATAGAGATTTTAAAATATTTTGGAGGTATATTGACCTTGTATACTGCAACCTTGTTAAACTCACTAACTAGTTCTAGAAAGTTTCTTAGAGGGAAACTTGTAGTTTTGGTATTGCATAGCTAATAATTTTGCCTGCCCCAGAGTTTTCATTCTGGGAATATTACTTTGATAATCCTTTAGAGAACCATTTCTCTCCTATCTTTCGTCCATGTGTTTGAGGTGAGCATTTACTATACATTTGGTCAATTACCACAGTGATAATAGACTAGTGTGGAGATAAGCACATGACCAACTGATCCAGGAAGAGTCAATCGTGGAACTTACAGGAAAACATTGCATTTTTCTAGCTAGTTCAAAGTCGGACATTACTCATTTCCAACTCAAGACCACTGTGGTCAGAGAACACATTTTGTGGCACGTGAGTCCTTTCAAATTCATTGAGATTTTAAAACAAAACTACCAGGGGCACCTGGGTAGCTCAGTTAGTTGAGCGTATGACTTGATCTCAGGGTCCTGAGTTCAAGCCCCACATTGGGCTCTGTGCTGGGCGTGAAGCCTACTTTAAAAAAAAAATTTTTTTTTAAATAAATAGGGATGGCTGGGTGGCTCAGTCGGTTAAGCATCCAACTTTAGCTCAGGTCATGACCTCACGGTTCATGGATTCAAGTCCCACATCAGGTTGCAAGCTGACAATGCAAAACCTGCTTGGGATTCTTTCTCTCTCTCTCTCAAAATAAAAACAAACAAACAAACAAACAAACAAAAAACACCTTTAAATACATACATACATACATACAAAATCACCATATTGACTCAGCAATCCTACTTCTGGGTATATATCCAAAAAATTGAAATCAGGATCTCAGAAGGATACATGCTTTCCATGTCCAGTGCAGCATTATTCAAAATAGCAAAGACATGGAAACAATGTAAATGCCTATCAAGAAACGAATGATTGAGAAAATGTAGCACATACATACGATGGAATGTTATACAGCCTTAAAAAAGAAAGAAACCCTGTCACACACACAACAGTATGAATGAAGCTGGAGAACATTATGTCAAGTGAAATAAGCCAGTCACAGGAGGACAAAGAGTGGGTCATGCCATGTACATGAATAAAATCTAAACAGTCAAAATTGTAGAAACAGAATAGCAGTTGCCAGGGACTAGGGAGAGAGGGAGATGAAGGGTTGCTGTTCAAAGGGTAGAAAGTTTCAGTTATACGACATGAGTACATTCTAGAGGTCTGCTGTACTTACGGGCCTCTAGATCTGCAGATCTAGAGATCTGCACGTTAACATTATTGTGCACTTAAAAATTTGGTAAGAGGGTAAATCTTCTATTAAGTGCTCTTGCCACAATAAAATATAAATGTTTTGAAATTTGTTTTACGGCCCACGAAATGGTCTATCATGATACATGTTCTGTATGCACTTAAATAAGGTGTATTCTGTTGCTGTTGGGTTGATCAGATCAAGTTGGTTGATAGTGTTCTTCAAGCCCACTGTATCTTTTCTGATTTACTGCCTACTTTTTCTATCAATTATTGAAAAGGGGGTATTGAAATGTCTGACAATAATTGTGAATTTGTCTGTTTTTCCTTTCAGTTCTATCAATTTTTACTTAAGTATTTTGAAGCTCTTTTATTGATGCCTAAGTGTTTAAGATTATTACGTCCACTGACCCTTTCAATCATGACTAAATTACTGTCTTTATCCCAGATTATATTCTTTGCTCTGAATTTTCCTTTGCCTGATATTAATATAGATATACTAGTGTGTTTTTTTTCTTTTTCATTAATGGTAGCAGGGGATAACTTCTTCCATTTTTTTTTAACTTTTACCTTATTTGTGTCTTTATACTTGAAGTACATTACTTATAGGTATCCTATAGTTGAGTGTTGAATTTTTTATATCCAATCTAACAAGCTCTCTGTTTTATTTATTTTTTTATGTTTATTTATTTTTGAGAGAGAGAGTGTGAGCAGAGGAGGGGGAGAGAGAGAGAGGGAGACCCGAAATCCAAAGCAGGCTCCAGGCTCTAAGCTGTCAGCACTCAGCCCGACACAGGGATCGAACCCACGAACCGCAAGATCATGACCCGAGCCAAAGTTGGGACAACCCAACTGACTGAGCCACCCAGGCACCCCACAAGCTCTCCCTTTTAAATGGGATTTTTAAATTCTTTTTAATTAAGTAATACCTCCACCCAACGTGGGGCTTGAACTCACAGCCCCAAGATCAAGAGTCACATGCTCTTCCAAATGAGCCAGCCAGGCATCCCTTAGGTGGGACTTTTAGACATTTAATATGGTTATTGATTCTGTTAGGTGTGCATCTACCATCTTGCTACTTGTTTTATTTTTGTTCATTATTTTTGTTTCTATTTACTTCCATTTGTTGTTTCTTTGTTCCTCTTTTCTGTCTTCTTTTGGATTTTTACAAGTCTGGCTGATGGGAGCAGGCACTATTCCCTTTAATCCTTTCAAATGTTTTTTTCCCCCTACCCTTTCTGCCCATGCATGCATTCCAGGGGGACCATCTACACATCTCTAGGCTTCTCTCTGTAAGCAGTTCTCCCTCTGGTATTCTGTTCTATGAACTTGAGCTGTTGGGTTTCCCCACTTTCAACTCTGTCTCCTCAACTCAGGAGTCTTGTCATATATATGTCATATATATATGAAAAAATATATATACATATATATGTTGTTTCGAGCAAGAAAGTAAATCTGGTCTATGTTACTCCATTTCAGTTAAAAGTGCAAGTCCTTGGGGCACCTGGCTGGCTCAGTTGGTGGAGTGTGAGACTCTTGATCTCCAGGTCATGAATTCGAGCCCCACACTGGGTGTAGAGATTATTTAAATTTATTAATTAATTTTAAATAGTTTAAATTTATTAATTTAGTTTAAAAAACAAGTGCAAGTCCTCACTACCCCACTTTTAAAAATTGCTGTAGGGGCGCCTGGGTGGTTCAGTCGGTTGAGCATCTGACTTCTGATCTCACAGTTCCTGAGTTCCAGCCCCACATCAGGCTCTGTGCTGACAGCTCAGAGCCTGGAGCCTGCTTCGGATTCTGTGTCTTCCTCTCTCTCTGCCCCTCCCCTGCTCCCGCTCTTTCTCTCTCCCAAAAATAAATAAAGCATTAAAAAAAAATTTTAAGATGTAAAAGTATCTCAATAAAGAGCAGTCTTCTCCACAGTGGTGTTGGACCCACTGGATAACCACATGCGTAAAAAGGACTCTCAACCTAAATATCACAGCTTGTATAAAAATTAACTCTAAGTGGATCATGAATCTAAATATAAAATATAAAATTACATAACTGTTAGGAAGAAACATAGAGGAAAACCTTCAGGGGTGCCTGGGTGGCTCAGTTGGTTAAGCATCCAACTCTTGATTTTGGCTCAGGTCATGGAATCATGGTTTGCGAGTTCAAGCCCCACATTGGCCTCTGTGCTAACAGCACAGAGCCTGCTTGGGATTCTCTCTCTCTCTCAAAATAAATAGATAAGCGTTAAAAAAAGAAGAGGAAAACCTTCAGTGACTGATGATAAGGTTCTTAGACATGACATCAAAGTCACGATCCTTAAAAGAAAAAAAAATTGCTAAGTTGTAGTTCATCAAAACTTAAAACTACAAAAATATTGTGAATCTACAAAAAACTACAAAAACTACTATGAAGACAATGACAAGCAACAGGCAGAGAAAAAATACTTGCAAATCACATACTGGACGAAGAGCTCATACTCCAAATGCAGCAGCCCTCCCTTTCTACGGTTTCCGTTACGGACAGTCAGTCTCAATCCACAGGCAGACGATTCTCCTTCTCTGGCACCATCAGGTAGGTCGCAGCCTAACGCCATGTCACAGCACCTATGTCATTCCCCTCACCTCATCCCATCATGCGGGCATCTTATCATCTCACAGCATCATAAGAAGGGTGAGTACAGGACACTAAGATAGCTTGAGACCACATTCACATAACTTTTATTACAGTAGATGGTTATAATCGTATTTTATTTGTTGTTAATCCCTAACTGGGCCTAATTTAGAAACTAAGCTTTATCATAGGTGTGTACATACAGGAAAAAAACGCAGTATATAGGGTTCGGTACAGTCCATGGTTTCAGGCATCCAGTGGGGGAGCCTTGTACATAAAGGGGAGTACAGGCTATAAGGAACTCTCAAAACTCAACAGTAAGAAAATAACTGACTTAACTTCTAAAATGGTCAAAATTTGGGGTGCCTGGGTGGCTCAGTCGGTTGAGCATCCAACCTCGGCTCGGGTCATGATCTCAGAGCTTGTGGACTGACAGGACTGAGTGACATAACAAGCATAATAAGCATATGAAAGATGTTCAACATAAGTAGCCATTAAAGAGCTACAACCGAAAACCATGATCAGATACTGATGCACATGTAAAAGAATGATAAAAACAGAAGATGCTGACAATAGAATGGCTAAAATAAAAAAACCAAGAGGGGCGCCTGGGTGGCTCAGTCGGTCAAGCGTCTGACTCTTGATTTCAGCTCAGATCATGATCTCACAGTTCATGGGTTCAAGCCCTGTGTCGGGCTCTGCGCTGACAGAGCAGAGCCTGCTTGCGATTCTCTCTCCCTCCCTATCTCTCTCTACCCCTGCTCTGCTCTCTCAGAATATTAAAAAAAACAAAAACAAAAACAAAAACAAGTGTTGGCAAGGATGTGGTGAAAAAGTAAAGCTCTTGCACCATTGGTGGTAATGCAAATTGGTGCAGCCACTCTGGAAAACAGTAGGGAGGTTCCTCAAAAAATTAATAGATTACCATATGATCCAGTAATTGCACTACTGGGTATTTACCCAAAAAATACAAAAACACTAAAATGCACCCCTATGTTTATTGCAGCATTATTTACAATAGCCAAGATTTGGAAGCAGCCCAAGTGTCCATCAACTGATGAATGGACAAAGAAGTGGTGTATAATACACAATGGAAGGTTATTCAGCCATAAAAAAGAATGAAATCTTTCCATTTGCAACAACATAGATAGTGCTAGAGTTTAACGCTAAATGAAATAAGCCAGGGAAAGACAAATACCATATGATCTCACAGATATGTGGAATTTACGAAATAAAACAACCAAAGGGAAAAAAAAGAGTGAGCAAGAGAGAGAGAAACTGGGCGCCTGGGTGGCTCAGTCGGTAAAGCGTCCGACTTCGGCTCAGGTCATGATCTCACAGTCCGTGAGTTCGAGCCCCGCATTGGGCTCTGTGCTGACAGCTCAGAGCCTGGAGCCTGCTTCAGATTCTGTGTCTCCCTCTCTCTTTGACCCTCCCCCGTTCATGCTCTGTCTCTCTCTGTCTCAAAAATAAACAAACATTAAAAAAAAAAGTTAAAAAAAAAAAAAGAGAGAGAGAAACCAAGAAACAGACTCTTAACTACAGAGAACAAACTGATGGTCACCACCAGCGAGGTGGGTGGGGGAGGATGGGTGAAAATAGGTGGTAGGGATTCAAGAGTACACTTACCATGATGGAAGAAACAAATAAAATAAAAAGAGATGAAGAGAGGTTGTGAACATATCCCTCTTAGATATATTGGATTGCCTCTGGAGGGTGTCTTGGTGTAAATTGAATTAATTACAGTATACTAGTATTTATGAAGTTATTGCACCAAATAGGAAAACCTAACATGCAGAATAGGCACCTTGTAATAATAAATAGTTCCTTACACTGTTCTTCAATGGAACATAGCAACAATTTAATAAAATTGATGTGTATTTTCAACTTAAAGAAAAAAAAAATATCCTGACAACTGTTAAGTGCTGTCAAGCATGTGGAGCAACCGGAACTCTAAAATATCGCTAGTAGGGATGCAAAACAGAAAAGCCACTCTGGGAAATAGTTCGGCAGTTTCTTATAAAACATACTTACCGTATGATCCTGCGATTACAGTCCTAGGTATTTACTCAACAAATGGCAACTTATTTTCACACAAAAAGGTGTGCACAAAATAGCTGTTCTATGTATAATCACGTGTGTGTATCCTAGGTCAATGACTAAAAAAATGGCATGTTCTATACAATGGGATACTACCCAGCAATAACAGGAAATGAACTTTGATATACACAACTGGGATCAGTTTCAAAGGCCTTATGCTGAGTGAAAGAAGCCAGTCACTGTGTGATTCTATTTATGTAATATCCTCAAAAGAAGAACACTAGAATGACAGAGAACAGACCTAAGGCTGGCTGGCATTATGGGTGAGAGGAGGCTGTAAGTACAAAGAAATGGCATGAGGGAGTTTCAGGGGTGATGGAACTATATCCTCATCAAGGGCAAAGTTCTACAAGTCTGTGTGTCAAAATTCAGAGTTGCACATCTAGGAAACATTGATTTTACTGTATGTTAATTATAAAAGTTAAATGAGCTCTCGGGGCACGTGGGTGACTCAGTCAGTTAAGGGTCTCTTGATTCCAGCTCAGGTCATGATCTCACGGTTCGTGACTTGGAGCCTCACATCAGGCTCTGTGCTGACAGCTCGGAGCCTGGAGCCTGCTTTGGATTCTGTGTCTCCCTCTCTCTCTGCCCCTCCCCAGCTTGTGCTCTGTCTCTTTCTCCCTCTCTTTCTCAAAAATAAATAAAAACATTAAAAAAAATTTTTAATAAATAAAATGAAATAAAAGTTAAATAAGCTTCACAGAAAACTCTCCAGTAAACCTAACACTACATGGTGATGACCAGTTGGCCAGAGGTTCTAGGAAGAGCATTCCAGGCAGAATTAAGAGCTCACACTCGTCTCTGGGCTAGAACACACCTATATTCAAGAAACAGTCAGGAGGTCAGTATGGCTGAAGTGGAGTAAGTATAGGAGTTGAGGAGAGACCGCCTGAGACACAAGACAGGACCAGATCATGTAGGTATCTGTGCCATGGGAAGGACTTTGGCTTTTGAGAGAAACGGGGAGCCACTACAGGGCTTTGAGCAGCCAAGTGACACAAACTGAATGTTCTTAAAAGGATCACTGGTTTCTGTGTGGAAAACAGACTGGTGGCAGCGGGGAGAGGTCAAAGAGGGAAGACAAATTTCAAGAAGCAATTTCAATAACCCAAGCAACAAGGACCGTGGCTCAGTCCAGAGTGGGTGTGACCGACGCAGGGAGAAACAGTCCGAGTTTAGATCTACTTTGAAGGTAGACCCGAGACAATTTTCTGATGGATGAGACCGAGAGAAAGAAATGCGTCAAGGATGACTGTACATTTTCTGGTCTGAGCAACCGAAAGGCTGGAACCGGCATCAGCTGAAGAGAGAACAGCTTTCAGTGGAACAGGCTGTAGGAAGGAACACTAGTTCCATTTTGAAAATGCAGAGTTTGTGGTTTTAGGAGACAGTCAAGCGAAAATTTCACCCTTGGCTGGAAAGACCAAAGCACACCTGGTGGCCCTGGGCACGCTGAGTGCACTGTGTGGTCCAGTGTGTGGGGAGGAGCTGTGGAGAGTGCTGGAGCACAGCAAGCACCTGTGCCACAGGAAGCTCACATAGACTGGCAGGTGTTGTCACTTGTCGGTTACATGTGTGGTCCGAGGGATCCAGGGGTGAAGCTCATCTGACTTAGTCCTCAAGACTTTCCCTGCTGCAGGAAGTAAGATTTTATATGGTGAAAAATGAGTCTCTGAGGACAAATTCTTAAATTCTCAAATTCGGTCTTTTCTTGAAGTACACATTTGAGATTATGCCCCCCACCCCGCCAATCTCTGCTGTAATTGGTAGAGTGAGGCTGGGGTGTTCAGTGGATATAGTGGCACATCACCAAAATGCAGTGTCCTGACTGAGAATGCAAGGTGAATGGCTGCGTGGTTTATCATATTCAAAAGATTTTATGTTGAACACATCTTGAGCCTTTTTTTCCATCCCCTTGTGGTAATGAGGCAAATTTTTTCACGAAAGAGATACTGATGTGAAATCATCACCTTCTATATATCAATTTAGTATTCTTCAAGGTGTTTGAAACTCATTAATAATATCTCAAGGGATATTATTGATAAGCCCTATTATAGAGCATCAGAAATAACAAGACCTAAATAATTTAACAGAATTTCATTTAATAAGTATATTTAAAGTTCATCTCTTCCAAAAACAGCATTTTAATTACATTCAAATTGTGTTCATTTTAAATATCAACAAACTCATCATTTACATACAGGGCTAGATATTAGAAAACAGAAGGACATTAAAACAAGTTTTATTTTTTAAAAGTTCTCACTTCCAAATTTAGAATACCATAAACTGTTAAATATATACCCAAACAAAATGTATATACAGTATCAGGAGAAAAAAAACACAAGTTGCTCTAATAGGAAAAAAAAACCTGTAATACACATACAGCAGAACATAATTCACATAGGCTCAATTTACAAGTGTATCTCAAAGTATAAAACAAACCAACAAAAAGCCAGTAACGACAAACACAGGCAAAAATCACAGCTGCCATTCTAAACTACTGCACCAACACACAATACTTTCCAAGAGAAAGACGGGTTCCCAAGATCTTATATTGACCCAGGACTTTTCACTTCTTTGTTTTCAAATGCAGAAGCAAAAAAGCCTTAAGAGTTTTCTTCTTGCCTTTAAATTAGATTCATGTTGGTTTTTCTTCAATAACCCAAATATATCATGAGAAGTGCTATCGAAGCTGTTCTATTTAGAGCTCAATAACCAAGACATTTCTTTCATTTTGTATTTCCCTGTACCTCTATTTTCCTTCAAAAAGCCACTGGGGAAACTTTACAGAGTGGTGGTAAAGAGATCAAACAATCCTGAGAAGACAAGGAAACAGGAGAGCTGGCACTATCACTGGTTTACCAAAAATTACACACACACACACACACACACACACACACACACACACACACCCGTTTATTAAACCATAAATGCAAAACAGTAAGAAATCTAAAAACGCAAGGAGCCTGAAAAGTACTGGAAAGCAAGCAGGAGGCATGCTGAATTGTGGTGTGGCTTTCGTTTGAAAGACATACACCAACCAGGCTCCTGCTAACTGCTGGGCACTTTTTGTAACATGCACCATTTGTTTACATTTTTAACTTGTCCAAGCTGAGTTTCTCTAGCCAAAGCAGAGAGGTCGTAATTACCGTGCTCAGGTAAGAAAGGTGTGAAGGTTGTAAGATGAGAGGAGGGGGTAAGATGCAGGACCAGGAATAAAACTAAGCACTAAATCTGATCCAGTCAAAGACAGGAAAGAACCCTGATTTTCTTCAGATTTTACTGCACTTTATAATCAAAGAAAAAAGAACATCTCTCCTTTTTTTCGTAATGTAGCTCAGGTTTAAAATGGCAGAATGAGTAGTCCTTAATCAGCACACACTATTTTTAAAAGGGACATTTTTAGAACTGGATTGTTTTTAATGACAAACCTTAAGAGTTATTTAGCTCTTCTAAAATGGTGCTCAGAGGTACTGATACAGGCCCTTCTTAAAAGGAAACAACTTACTTTGCATTAAAAAAATCATCAATAAGAGTTATGAGTCAGTGTTTTCAAAAAACGAAATGTTTAACTTCAAATTAAGTATGTTTTTCAAGTAACTGCTGTTGTGCCAAATAGTGTTACCTGCTACTATTTTATTCAAGTATAAACATATAATTAACAAACATTACATAATCATTCTTTATGATCACTATAAAAATTTAAATTACCCTTTTCTCTTTTATATGAAGATGGTGGTTCTAAAGTAACATTAAGCCAGAAAAGCCCATTCATTCATCACACACATCTATCTCCACCTCAGTTTTTAGAAGTCAGTGCATTCAGTGGTTATAAGTAGGTGCAATGTTCTTCTGTAGTTAAGAGATCTGAAAGAGTTAAAAAAAAAAGGGGGGGTAAGTAATTTGAAAGATATCCTTAACAGTCATAAATACTGCCAGTACTCAAAGTCAAGTATAGTGTAACCTGAGTTCAGGTCAATCAGTCGTGGTTTTTTCTCCCGACGGAAGGCGTTCCCATAACTGGAGCAACTGTTCACCAACCTGAGGCTCGAGCTCCTGGATAAATCACAAGTCACACAACAAACACCAAGGGAAATGGATTGAATTTTTTTTAATCACCAAAACCTATGTTGATAGAAATATAAGAGAAGTACTTTGAATTTCATTTTTCTACCAGAACATGATAAAATCATGCAACCTATGTTCAGGTTTGTGAAGTTCACTTCCAGACTTCAAGACTGCAGTTAACCCTCAAATACAGCAACTATTTGTGACAAAACGGTAAAGAGATTTCCATGGAGTTCTTCTGGAGTTTTTACTATGTGGAAATCATGATTTTTTTTTAAATGGAGATTTACCAAAACCACTCCACTTCAACTTTCAAAGGTTTACTGTGAAACCTAGCGTATTCGATGTTTGGGGGGGTTGTTAAGAAATTATGATGAGTATATAATATTCTTATCTTAGGAATTAGGCTTATTTCAAAATCCTTAGTATAGAATAAAAATTAAAATATTCTGATACAACTGAAAAGAATGTCATTTATAGTCCTCTTGTGATACGATGTGCATTTAAAAAGAACCCAAACACTTTTCATATGGCGATTTAAAGCGAGCCACACTGGTTTAAATAGATTACTAGCCGTGTGACCTTAGAATAATTTCTCCTATTTCTCCTACCTAAAATTGAGCTAATAAAGCAATATGCATTAAATTAAATGACTTCATGGAAAGCAGCTAGCACAGCAGTCCATATATATGTTAATTCCCATCCCCTTAACCAGCTTAAAATACATGTCAGCAGCAATGATGAAGGCAAAGCAAACATAACAGAAACAAAACAAGTCACAAAAATATCAAAAGGCTGTTTTTATATTGCATCATTAGTTAAAGGCACAAAGATGTCAGATGCTGTTGTTACCCTCAGTGAGATTACTTCAGAATTACACTCCGTTTTGATCAGAGCTTCAGTTACTAAGACAACAGGAGTCTCCATGAAGTAACTTATGAAAGACTTTGTCCGTAATGATGGAGAGAAGCCAAATTTACCAAATGTTAAAAAAGCAATGAGCTCTGTCAAACACCAGTACGAGCAGGTTTTTATACTAACTCTTTTACAAACCTAAGCCACCGTCTCCCGTGTACACACAGAATATACAATTTGTACTCCTACGTCTCCCTCTCAAACGGACCACTGCGTAGCAGCAAAACAAAACCAAGAGACCGGAGGAAGGCAAATATGAAAGGTCACCGTATACCTGCCCGTCTCTGCTGATCTGGACCTTCTTGTTGTCGTTCCAGGGGTTAAGTAGATGGTGTGCAAACTGGAAGGGAAGACTCTCCTTCCGGACCCACTCCACCTTAAACACTCCTCCCAGTCCAGCGGAGCCCCAGTCCTGGCTCTTCTCCCTTCCTATCTCCGAAGACATCCTAGAAAATCCCTGTGGGTCAAATGAGGGCAAGGGGAAAGGTAAGGAGGATATTAAATGTCTGAATAAAATTTACCAGAGAAAGCTCTCCATTTTTTTTTCTTTAATTTTAAGGTAAAGTGTAATATAAAAACAATAGATATCTAACAAAAACAAAAAGAAGTTGTTGTTTTTTATAAAAAAGATGTATTAGCACATTTCTAGCCTTCTAACATAATTTTAGTATGAACAGATATTTTCTAAATAATGTATTAACAGCCCTAAACCCACATTTATTCCATGATAAATGGATATACTCTAACCTATAAGTTTTACTTCCAAATATTATACATCAAGTCAAGATGAGTTAAGAAACATACTCAAGTTTCTGGATTGTCAATTCTAACTTGCTTGCCTATTTAAATAAACATTTTACCAAAAAAGTCAAGCTTCTCATTACTCTTAATCCACCTGAAAAACAGTAAATCTAAAGTTACCTTCAGAAGGAGAAATGGTTTATCTAAAGAGATTCTGGTAAGACAAGGAAAACAAAGGGATCCCTATTATCATTCCCCTGAAGAGGTACAATACATTCCTCATTTTGTCAAGCAAAATGCATTCTTGCATTCTGATGCAATAAAAAGCCAGGGTGTTTTTGGTTTTTGTTTTAATCTCTGTGGTCTAACCTGCAGCCAGAACAACCCCATTTTACTGGTTCAGGATGGCTCACCTGGAAATGTCCAGATCCTTGAACAGAAAATACCAAGTAAACCATGCTGCTTTCCCAAAAGGCTCGATTTAGCTTCCGCTCATTACTAGGGGTTGTAGACCAGATACCCTTCTGCTGAGAAATTTCAAGGTTTCTCAAATTGCTACTCTTCATTATGAAGTATCGAATAGGCATGTTTGGTCTTGGTGAAGGAGATTTTGAGCCCTATAAAAGAATGCATAAGTTCTTGAAAGGTAATTTGACCTTTCAAAATTAAATAACATCTTCATAAACATATAAACCAAAGTATTTTACCAAATATCCAACAAGTGCAAATAGCTCCATTGTGCCTGAAAAGCTACACAAGGCTCCCTCAGAATGAGGTTACAGAGCCAAAACCAAGCACTCATTTTCAGAGCATTCAAAATCTCTTATCAAGAAGGATTTGGGATTACAAACTTTGATTTATATTCCAAATGTATTTTCAGAAACTATTTTAATACACTTTCAAAGGCTGAAAACAAAGCAAAAATTTGCTCCAGCTTCCCGCCTGGATACAGCTTCCAGGCAACAGTGCAGGGAAGGGAAACAGAATCCAGCAGTCTCAGTGAACTGCAGAGAGAGAGCCTGGAATTGAGAGGCCAGGGTTAGAATTTGCACAGCAGTGTGCTGGATATAAGAGATTTGCACAGAAGGAGAGTTCCCAAGGAACTGAAGAAGGGTACCCACAAGTTTCTGACAAGTACTGACCTGCACGTGAGTGAGAAAACATGATTTAACGCCAGGGAAAGATCCAGACAAAAGCAGTAAACTAAGTAATTCCTGGAGCTCACACGGGGATCGGAGTATTTGATGTTCTCCCCAGCCAGAATTGAAACAACTGTTAATACATAGGGCATCAGCCCACAGAAGGCTCATGCCTTAGTACTGAAACTAAATTAGTACCAGAATAAAATCTGCTCGGAACCTGCTATAACACTTAAAAGAAAAATCTTAAAAACATTTAACTGATTGCCACTTACTTAGTGGTATACCAGAGAGATGTCTGACACTACTTAAAGGAATACAACAAAAATCTAGCAGCCAAATGAAATTATAAGGAATGCAAAGAAACGGAGGAGAACAGATCCATAACCAGGGAAAAAATGAACCAACAGGAAAAGATTCACATCTGACAGATGATGGAATTAGGAGACAAAAAAATGTCAGAGCAGCTATTATAAATATATTCACTGTGTTCAAGAAGGTAAAGTAAACATGCATGTGCCTTAAAGGAGAAATGGAAAGTGTTTTTTAAAGGCCCAAAGGGCATTCTAGAGATGGAGATATAATATTTAAAGTGAAAAATACATTAGAAAGAATGCACAGCAGATGAGACACTACAAATAAAAACATCAGTGAACTTGAAAACATAGCCAGAGAAACCATCTCAAATGAAACAAAGAAACCAAAAAAGAATTGAAAAAAATGAAGACAGCCTCAGTGACCTATGGTATAGTATCAAGTGATCTTGCACTTATATATCCCTAGTCCCAGAAAGGAGGGGGAAGCGATGAGACATAAAAAATACGTGAAGAAATAATTATCTTAATTTTTCCAAATTTGATGGAAACTATGAATACGAACTACAACTATGGAAACTATGAATAAGAACTACAAACGGGCGGGGGGAGTGGGGTGGCGCCTGGGTGCTTCAGCCAGTTAAGCTTCCGACTCCTGGTTTCAGCTCAGGTCATGATATTGCAGTTTGTGACTTCAAGTCCCATGTCAGGCTCTGTGCTGACAGTGCACAGCCTGCTTGGGATTCTCTCTCTCACTCTCCACTCTCTCTCTGCCTCTCCCCTTCTCTCTCTCTCTCTCTCTCTCTCTCAAAGTAAGTAAATAAACTTAAAAAAATTAAAATTAAAAAAAGTTCTCATCATAAGAAAAAACATTTAAAAAAACTACAAATAGAAACATATCAAAATCAAATTGCTGAAAACCAGTGATAAAGAGAAAATCTTAAAAGCAGGTAGAGGAAAAAGATACGTTACATACAGAGAAACATTATATACAGAGAAACAAAAATGATAGTAAACCTCCCTCAGAAACTATGTAAACGAGAAGATAATGGAGTGACTTCTTCGCAGTAACAAAAGAAAACCACTGTCAACCTAGAATTATATACACAGTAAAAACAGCTTTTGGGGTGCCTGGGTGACTCAGTCGGCTAAGCTTTCAACTCTGGCTCAGGTCATGATCTCATAGTTCGTGAGCTCAAGCCCCAAGTCAGGCTCTGTGCTGACAGCTCAGAGCCTGGAACCTGCTTCGGATTCTGTGTCTCCCTCGCTCCCTGCCCCTCCCCCACTCACAGTCTATCTCTCTCTCTCAAAAAATGAATAAACATTACAAAAAATTTTTAAATAGCTTCCAAAAATAACAGTGAAAAATGGTTTTTCAGACAAAAGCTTAAAGAATTCATTTCCAGAATATCTGTACCAGAGAAAATGTTCAAAGAAGGTTTCCAGACAGAAGCGTATGATCCAAGATAGAAATCCTCATCAACACAAAAGAATAAAGAACACAAGAACTGGTAAATATTTAGTAAACATAAAACACATTTTTCTGACTTTTGGTACAAGATAATTTACTATGAAGTAAAAAAAAACCAATACACTGCAGCAAGTATAACAAATATACAAATAAAATGTATGAGACAAGTAACACAAAGAACTAAAGGGTAAAATAAAAATACACTGTTGCAAGGTTCTCAAACTATACCTGAGGTGGCATAAAACTAATTCAAGATATACTAGGGAAAGTTAAAAAATGGCTACAGTAGTGAATTCTACCAAACATTTAAGGAAAAAATCATATCAATCCCATGCATCTCTTGCAAAAATGAAGTAGAAATAAGACTTCCCAAATAATCTTATGAGGCCAGCATTACCCTGATACCAAAACAATACAAAAATAACACAAGAGAACTATAGAATATCCCTCATGAACAAAGATCCCAAATTTAACAGAAGTTCTGATTAAGTAAAATCAAATCCATTAATATTTAACACCATAATATGTCATGATCCTGCAAGGTATAAACATTAGAAAAGCAGTCAACAAAACCCAATTTATTAATAGAAGAAAAAAAATTGTGTTATCATTTCAACAGATGTAAAGACAAAAAAGCACTGAACATAATTCAACATTTATTCCTAATAAACCCTCTCAGCAAACTAAATCCAAAAAGAAACATCCCACAGTTACATTATGATAAGTGGTGACAGATTTAATGAGGGATGGGGGTTGGGAGGGGGGGTTGTTTTCCCTCAAAGGTCTGTTCTCAACACTGTTATTAAACATTTTACTGGAGGTTCTAGCCAGAGAGAACAGGCAAGAAAAAAAATAAACAGAATCAATACTGGAAAGGAAAAAAGTGAAACTACCTTTATTAATAGATGAAATGGTTATCCATGTAGAAAGTCCTGAGAAATCTCATATAAAGCGAACAATTAATAAATGAAGTAAGATCACATCATATTGGGTAAATATACAAAGGTCAAATGTATTTCTAAATCATAGCAATGAATAACTGGAAATTAAAAATTTTACAAACAGCATCAAAGATATAAAATATTTAGTGATCAACTTAACAAAAAATGTATAATACCTGAACTCTGAAATTTACAAAACACTTGTGAAAAATTAAAGAATATCAAAAGAAATGCATATATATACCACACTTAATAGATTATAAAACTAAAAACTGTTATCAATTTTCTTCAAACTGATCTACAAATTCAATGCAATTCCACTCAATACCAAAATATGTTTCTGTAGAAATTAACAAGCATTTTCTAAAGCTTATATGAAAGACCATTAGAACATCCTGAATACCAAAACAATTTTTTTTATTATTTTTTGAATGTTTCTGTATTTTTGAAAGAGATGGAGACCAAGCAGAAGAGGGGCAGAGAGAGAGGGGAGGACAGAGGATCCGAAGCAGGCTCTGTGCTGACAGCAGAGAGCCTCATGTGGGGCTCAAATTCACAAACCATGAGATCATGATCTGAACCAAAGTCGGACACTTAACCCACTCAGCCACCCAGGCCCCCCAAAACAATTTTTAAAAAGAACAAAAGAGTTGGAGAAAAAAATTAACTGGTTTCAACTTAGTATAAAGCTACTATAATCAAACTACCGTAGCAAAGGCAAAAACAGAGTAGTATACAGATCAATGAAACAGGATACAGTCCAATAAATTGACCACATATTTACAGTCAATTGACTTTTGACAAAGATGTCAAGATAATTTCAATGGGAAAGGGAGAATCTTTCCAACAAATGGTGCTAGAACAATTGTATAGGCAAATGCCAAATTATGATCCTTGATCCACCCATACTATAAACAAAACTTAACTCAAAACAGATCATATGCCTAAATATAAGAGCTCTCACTGTCACACTTCTAGGAGAAATACTTTGTAATCCTGAGTTAAACAAAGACGTCTTAGAACACAAAAAAATATGAACCATAATAGAAAAATAGATGACACCAAAATAGAAAAAAATAAATATGGTAGACTTTATCAAAATTAAACACTTGCTCTTCAAAAGACACTGTTAAGAAAATGAATATGCAGGCACAGCCTATTAGAAAAAGTTGCAAAACATATATAATTAAGACTTGTATCTAGAAATATATTTTTAAATCTTACTACTAAATTAAAAAGACAACCCATAAACAACCAAAAAGTTGAACAATTTGAACAGCTACTCCACACCAAAGAAAATTCAAGAATGGTAAATAAGCACATAAAAAGATGCTCACCATCATTAGTCATCAGGGAAGTACAAATTAAAAACAAAATGGGAGATCACTATATACCCACTAGAATGGCCAATAGTAAAGAGATCACTATTGTCAAGAATATGGAGTAAATGGGACTCTCAATAGATGATGGAAGGCAATAAAAAAAGTACAGCCATTTTGGAAAATGGTGGGGATAGCTTCTTGTAAAGGTAAACGTACACTTAACCATACAACCCAACAATCCTATTCCTGGGTATTTACCCAAGAATAGAAACCATACGTACACACAACGACTTGCCCTCAAATATTATAGCAGCTTTATTCACAACAGCCCAAAAGTGGAAACAATCCAAATGTCCATCAACGGGTGAATGGATAAACATTCTATGAGTATGAGCCAAAGAGTGGAATACGATTCAGCAATAAGAAGTAATAAACTAATAATACACTGAATAATTTGGATGAATTTCAAAAGTGAAATAAGCCAGTCACAAAAAATTACATGCATAGGATTCCATTTACAGCAAATTCCAGAAAAGGCAAAACTCTAGGGACAGAGAGCAGTTCAGTTCAGTGGTTGTCATGATCCAAGGGTGATGGGAATGTTCTGTACCTGGCTGTGATACAGTTACATAATTATATACATTTGTCAAAATTCACTGAATTGTACAGTTTAAAGTGGTGAATTTTACTGTGCGTATCTAAATAAAGGTATTTTAAAATAAAAACCTCAAAACCTAAGAATGCAAATCCACAAAAAAACATTTTATTTTCCTCTTATTTAACAAGAGTGTTTCAGCAGATATTTTCCTCGCCAGAACACAACATATAGCTAAATAACCCTAATGAAATACTTACTCAGTACCAACAACAGGAGAAATAAAAGTAACATATTCTAAACATTTGAAATCATTTGTATTACAAATTTTTTAAAAGATACATAGTTCTCAATTCCCTACCAACATCTATCTTCCTAACCCCACCCTGTCTTGTATTTTTTTAATATAACCACTGAATTGGAAAAATCAATAAATAACTGAAAAAAAAAAACTAATTTGAGACCATCTTTTTAACAAAAGGGTTCTAATGATACAGAAAGGAAATAACAGATGGCTGAGTTATGGCATATAACTCGGTAAATGATCAGTTAGTTTTAAAACATCCCAAGATGGTAACAACGAGAAATGTTTGGCAAGCAAGGAAGACTAAAAAATTTACTCAAGTGTTTCAAGTTTACCAGATTCAATTTATATCAAGAACAAAGACCATGATGAGTAACTGAAAAGTAGAACTGTTCTATAATTTTGCTTAAATCTGCAACATTAGATGTGCTAGGGATCAACTTGTGGATACCCTACCTTTCCTGAGGGTGGAGGAGAAGGGCTGGCACAAGGACTCGGGTAACTACTGCTGTCTGTAGATTTCACAGAAGATTGATCTGATCGGTCATCAGTGCTTCGTTTAGGATGTAAAATTCCTCTATCTTTGTACTTCTGAGGTGGGTGTAGTGCTGGAGATGGAGATTTCATCAATACTCTTGAGTGAGAAGGAGGAAGCAAAGATCAGTTACATACAAGCTCGTGATTGAAAGCAGATGCCATTTCAAACCAAAGTTTCAGGGGCGTTATGATTTATGGAGTAGTATTTAAAAAGGGAATTTCATTCTTCTCTTACATTTTTTTTTAATTTTTATTTTTGAGAGACAGAAAGACAGCACAAGTGGGGTAGGGGCAGAGAGAGACACACACACAGAATCCAAAGCAGGTTCCAGGCTCAGAGCTGTCAGCACAGAGCCTGACACGGGGCACGAACTCGCAAACCATAAGATCATGACCTGAGCCGAAGTCAGACACTTAACTGATTGAGCCACCCAGGTGCCCCCTCATACATTTAGAAGTTTAATACCATCAGGGACATTAAGGGACACTTACAAAAAGAGGTAAAAATATATTTATTAGCGATCTACAAAAGTCCTTAACTTAATGTTAACAAATACTCAAAGTAGGATTTCCCTTACAAAATTCCTAGCCTCTTGTATGATGGTTTAGGAAAAGAGGTCTTTAACATTCCTGGCAGTCAGGAATTTTATAATTTTTCTAAAAGTATATGTCTTTGTGGAATAACCAGACATAAAAAAGAAAAGATATTATTGAGTATGTCCTAAAGTCATTCACTAGTAAAGTTCATAGCACCACCTATAAATTATACTTGTCAAAATACTGGATTTAATCAAGCCGTGAGAGCTAACTGCCAGTTTACACAAAATATATATGGTATGGCAACAAATAATGCCAAGAAGAAACAGACAAATCCAGAATGTGGTACACCTCACAGTATCACCACCCCACTTTCTTCAAAAGAGTCAAGAGGACCTGCTCTGGATCACGAGAGACTCAAGACACATGACGCCCTGAGAAATGCATGAGCCATTTTACTGGGACTGATCATTGGAATTCGATTATGTAGGAAAAATTCCTCTATTTTTAAGAGATGCATATTTAAATATGGAAGGGTAAGATGACATGATATGTGGGATTTATTTTAAAATATCTAAACCAGAAGCATTTGGGTGGCTCAGTCAGTGACTTTGGCTCAGGTCATGATCTCACAGCTCGTGAGTTCGAGCCCCACCTTGGGCTCTGTGCTGACAGCTCAGAGCCTGGAGCCTACTTCGGATTCTGTGTCTCCGTCTCTCTCTGCCCCTCCCCTGCTCCTGCTCTGGCTCTCTCTCTCAAAATAAAAATTAAAAAATTTACAAAACTTTTTTAAAAAAATAAATAAAATATATAAACAGACAAAGCAGGAGAGAACAAAGAAAATTTGGTTAGATACGGATATGGAGTTCATTACGGTATATCATTTAGTTTGCTGTGTTAAATAATATTTATAATAAGCGTTTAAAACAAAAAACGATGTGTTCAATAATTCATAAGCTTCCAGAGAGTCTTGTAATTAATAATTACTCTTCCTTCAAGACAAGTTAAAATAGCTTATCCCCACAATTTGCCCCTGCTTCAATCAGTATCTTTAATCCAGGATTATTTCTTTCACAAATGAAATAAAATAGCTAAAGCCTAAAGGTATTAACAAAAGAATATATAAAGAATGCACATCTGAATCATCAACAACTTAAGAAGCATAAAAAACAACCTTTCAGGGGTTTTTTCCTTCATGAATTGATGTCCAATGCATTATCTAAATTCAACCCCTAAAATCCCATCGTTCCTACCCTAGAACCTCAGAGACCTGAAAATTAGGCAAAAGAACTTAATGACAGTAAAACCGGGACTCAAACTCACAAACCATTAAGATCATGACCTGAGCCGGAACTGAGTTGGATGCTTAACCAAATGAGCAACTGAGGCACCCTAAAATGTTTTTATTTGAAGAAATTATGAGGGCGCCTGGGTGGCTCAGTTGGTTGAGAGTCCGATTCTTGGTTTTGACTCAGGTCATGATCTCACAGTTTGTGGGTTCAAGCCCCACATCGGGCTCACGCTGTCAGAAAGAAGCCTGCTTGGGATTCTTTCTCCCTCTCTTTCTCCCCCTCCCCTACTCGTGCTCTCTCTTTCTCAAAACAAATAAACTTAAAAAAAGTTTTTAATTAAAAAAAAATTATGTGGGGCACCTGGGTGGCTCAGTCGGTTAAGCGGCCGACTTCGGCTCAGGTCATGATCTCGCGGACCGTGAGTTCGAGCCCCGCGTCGGGCTCTGTGCTGACAGCTCAGAGTCTGGAGCCTGTTTCAGATTCTGTGTCTCCCTCTCTCTGACCCTCCCCCGTTCATGCTTTGTCTCTCTCGGTCTCAAAAATAAATAAACGTTAAAAAAAAAAAATTTTTTTTTAATTATGTACCATATATCTTGCCAATGTACAGTGAAAACATGAACTACAGATACTTTTTCTCTAAGAAGTAATCTCACAGACTGTAATTTCTCCTTTCAAGTATAAATTTTCCTAAGAGTCCTCATTCTTTTCCCCACCAAATATATCAACTTCAAGGCATTATCTATCAATAACACCAAAAGCCTGAAAGTAGATGAAGTTCTGTATCTCCCCGTTCAACAGGTAAGAATGAAGAGTGCCAAACTACAACTTGTAAGGAAATGAAAATGGTATCACAGGTGAAAAACTGAATTTATAAGACAAACAATATTTGAATTGTAACTAATATTACACTTTATAATTTTAATTGTATTAAATCTCTTTTACTAAATAAGCATGTATTACTTTTATTGAGAAACAAGTAGCCTTTCTCCTAAAAATGTGTGTGCATGTGTGTATGTATGAATATATAGGCACACACGTATATACATCTGTATGTATACACACAGACCCATACATACACAACACACAGAGTCTCTACGAACCTAACATATTTTTATAGATGGGCCTAGGAATAACACTACCACCTAGCAATGTCTATGGAAATCTATTCCCATATTCTAAACCATTTTTCGAGTAAGCTTTTAGATCGATATTTCCAAAAAGTGGGCAGTGTCTAAGAAGAAAATGTGCTTTTCACTCTTCTATCGCTCAGGAGGGCCTACATCAGAGAGAAACATTCAGGAACGCACATGATGAAAAGGTTTTCTTGGCAAACGACTGAATTATTCCCCAAATGCAGTATGTGAAGAACTTGGGAACCAGTACGAATTACTTCTCTGTAATTCAAGTCTGACCTAATGAAGCCTTATGCTTCATTCAAATGTGCAAATCTGACCAAAAGAAAGTACTAACAGCCCCATTCGATCCTTACAAAACAGTAAACATCATGTATCTTTTATGTTTCCACTGTTCTATTTTTCTTTTTAACAATGAAATATTCTTACTACACAGACTTTCTACCAGTACTGCCGAAATTAGCATCACAGGCAAGAATGTCGTGTTCATTATCAATTCTAACAGGGTAAAAAAAATTTTAAACTGATATAAAGAAATTCTGATTCTTATAAAATATAAATTTGATTCTAACAAATGGGTTTTTTTTTACACAACAAATATTTCTGAATCATGGCCAATGATTCATTATTACCACTATTATATCATCATAATATGTTTTTTGATAAATAATTCAATATAAGAACTCTCTTATTAATAATAATCATATAGTAAATAAAAATACCATGTATAATTGCTAAATGTTAGAAAGAAAAGAAGAACCTGGCTAAACTGTAATAGATTTTGCCACTAGAGTAAATTTGTTTACTTCTGTATCATATGTCTCTGCTGGATAAAATAAAAACTCTTTGAAGGAAGAGCTCTTGTCTGTTTGGTACACTGCTATCTCTCTTACACCAAGAACAACACACATTCAATGTGTCACTGAGAAAGTGAATGAATAATTGATCTTCTGTAGGAATACTAGTCAGCACTACTGATACCCAGGTAAGACTTGTGAAGAGGCTGTTCTTTTAAATGGCCATAACCCATACTTCTTGCTATAAGACATATGCGAAAGATGTTGCTTGCCATGTATCAACTAAAATACAGAATTTTAATATACTGCTATCTTTTTAACAGACCCTAAATCTGTGAAGTCTTGAAATTAAACATTTTTAGTCTTTCCCAATAAAAAATTTCCTTATTAAATGACTCACAGATACCAGTAGCTTAAAATCCCTCATATTATCTTAGTACTTACAAGAACTATGTTTTAAAAGTAAAACACTCTTTGCATTTTATTGTAACCTTTTACGTACACTCTAGGCAATTTTTAAATATTATTAAAACATATGATTCTATGAGAAATAACTCATTTTCCTGAAGAAAATGTCCCCGTTTTGATAAAATGTTATAAATGTACCTTTCTGCAGTAGCAGACTCATCAGAAAATTCAGTATCTGCGGAAGTTTTCCTGCTATTATTGGACCTCCAAGATGATGCCAAAGGAAGTTCTTCTGAAGACATAGGCCTTGGCCTCTGGCCTATCCCAGACGGCTGCTGTAAACCTGCACACTGTTCCTCAGTGCTTAAAACAGCTATAATTGCTCTTATGGTAGCTTCATCAACTTGAGACCAAGGTTTGGATGGAGCTCTCATTCGGCGTAAAAATAAGCTGTGCCACTTCTGTCTGAGCTGCAGCAATAAACTGGCTGCCTGTAATGAAAGTTCAAACAGGTACAAGCAAAATGTATACCCCACTTGCGAGACACCCATTTACTAGTTAAAGTCTGCAACTGTTTCCAAAGAACACTCTGCAACTTGTAAGGAGTTAATGTATTCTAAGGTATTACATTTTATGTAATTTACTATTAATTTCATTCTTTCTGTTGCCCGAATGAGATAAAAATTCTTATTTACCATATTGGAGGCACTAGAGACACAAAATCAAATGAAACAGTCCGATGGAAGAGACAGTAAACAATGTGTGGCAGAGTGTGATTAAAACTGGAAATGGTAACAGCATAGTAAATGAAGAAAAATACATTTAGTTCCATTCGTGCTTTAGTGCCTACAGAACATCCAAATGATGATGCCCAGAAGGCAGCTAGATTCACAGAAAGGTTCACAGAAAGGCCTAAGCTAAAAATATAGACAGACTTGGGAGTCATCAGTGCTTAAGTGGTTACTGAATCTACACAGAGAGGTAAGGTCCCTGGAGATTGCACAGAGACATGAAAAGAGCAGAGAAAGGCCCGGAGTAGTGGAGAACATCTAACATTTAAGGCACAGACACATAGAGAAGAGTCAGTGAAAGAACCTAAGAAGGAATGACCTTTGAAGAAAGAAGAAGAATCAGGAAAGATTCATGTCACGGTTAACTTGTGGCAAAGAAGTTGGGACAGGGGTGAGGAGGAAAAATGGGGAAGGGCAGAATTATGAAAGGAAGGGTATGGACAATAAATAGTGCCCAACAGGAGAGAAAGAATGAATTCAAGGACGGCAGGCTGGCTTGGACAATGTGGGGCACATGCTGACCTTGGCAAGTACAGTTTCAGTGAAGGGAATGGCTGGTGAAAAGGGAAGTGAGACAACTGTCGGCTGAAGTGATGAATGAACAGACAGTAAAAAAGTTAAACCTAGCCAGCTGTCAATTACTGACAGCTCAGCCGACCACATCCCCCCAAAAAAGGATATAGAATGATCTTTTAATACTAACAGTTGACAATTAGAAGTGGTTCAATGATGTTAACAATCACACTGCTTCAACTTTTTCTTTGTTGTAGTTTTCAAATTGTCTATTTTTAGCTATTTAACAGATTTTAAAAGCAAAATAATCATGCTGTATCTAGTCTCAGAGTTCAAGTCTAAATGTTTATGTGAAAAATTATTGCAGCAAACTTTCAACATGGCAAAGCAACTTTAAACTCTAATTTAGCCAAATGAAATATAATCTGAAATTATATTACAACATTTCCCTTGTCTTTAAACTGTTTGGTGTAACAGAATATTGATTTAGTGGATTTCACCACTTAATGCACATTCTCCTCCTTTTCTTCCCCCAGTAATATTATTGACCAAAAATGTGCATTTCTGGGGCACCTGGGTGGCTCAGTTGGTTAAGCATCGGACTTCAGCTCAGGTCATGATCTCACAGTTTGTGAGTTTGAGCCCCGTGTCGGGCTCTGTGCTGACAGCTCAGAGCCTGGAGCCTGCTTCAGATTCTGCCACATCAAGGCTTTTCAAATCCTCTATTAAAATAAACCCCATGGGGTATGTCAGAGAATGCATGAGGGCCCTGTGAAAACTGAAAAACAAACTATATTCTCAAGTACTAAGGGCTCAATAGTAAAGATATAATTTTCATCATGTTGTATGTCAGTTCGTACTACCAGAATGAAAGAAACTTACCACACTACTGAAAAGCAACTTACCTCAGGCTCTAGTTTGAAATTGAGCCACTCATCAAGTTTCAAAGCTGCCAAATTAGCAGTGGTTCTGTCCTCCATTTCACTATCACTACTGTCATTAGGAACACCATCCGCTGTTCAAACACATATTGAAAGGCAAAAATTTCACTCTTACCACCATATAGCAAAAGAAGTAAGTAAACACAGATAATGTGTATTTACACAAATGCTCCATACTAAGAGTTTGGGTGTGGAGCTCTTCAAAGCCAGCAGTTCACAAATTAAGTCTCAATACTTACAAAGCGGGGGGCGGGAAGCAAGACATAATCTCTATAATCTCTAATCAAAATGCAACAAAATAAAAAAGACTATAACTTAAAAATCAAAACAAAGAGCACCTGGGTGGCTCAGTCTGTTAAGCATCCAACTCGTGATTTCAGCTCAGGTCATGATTTCATGGTTCATGAGTTCGAGTTCTGCACTGACAGTGCAGAGCCTGTTTAGGATTCTCTCTCTAACTCTACCTCTCTCTCTCTCTCTCTCTCTCTCTCTCTCTCTCCCCCTCCCTCCCTCCTTCTCAAAATAAATAAATAAACTTTAAAAAAAAAACAAAACAAAATCTTTAAATAATAACTGAATAAAGATGAAAACTAAGAATATAATTTAAAAAGGGAAGAAAACAAGAAATGCTCATGTAAATTCATAGGTTTCAATTTAAAAGAAGAAAAGGAGAAACCACACCCATAAATACATCTTAGAAAAACAGTATAAACCCCAAAGGAAAAAAAAATGAAGAAAACAGTGAGGGAAAAAAACTGATATATTAGATAAAACAAAATGGCAGTAGTCAAAACTATAATCCAGTTCCTTGAAAAGATGAGGCACCCCTCTGGTAAGTTTAATAAAGGGAGAAGGAAGCTCAAATCCATATACAAAATCAGAGCTGAGAATAAGATTATAAAAATTAATACAAACTGTTTTAATCTAAGAAGATCCAGTATCCATAAAAAATAATAAATTTGAAACATTCAAAGAAATCTATTCTTTTGTACGAAACAAACTGAAAACAAAAAGAAATTACCAAAACAAAGAACAAGAGGTAGGAAAGCCCAGACTATTTCAGGAAGAAACCAAAGGTGTCCTGAAAGAACACCAAACACAGAAATCCAGTTCATCAAGTCTCTCAAACTTTGAAGAAAACAAACAATGGCCAATTCCTTGCATGAGACAAGTCTGAACTAATCCTAAAACCTGATATAAATAAATAAACAAACAAACATTTCTGAATATTCCCAACACACATACCTCACTAATGAGCAATTTTAAATAAAACGCTAGCAAAATATGAGCAATGCAGTAAGTCCTCCTTAGTCCAAGGAAGGTTTATTCTTATGATAAATATGATAGTCCCATAAGAAAATATATACAGTACAACAGCAGGCTAAATAAATTTTGATATGAACAAATGCCCACAAGCTATTTAATAAATTTCAAAATGTGTTTTAAAACTTCAAAAAAAGAGGGGTGCCTGGGTGGCTCAGTTGGCTAAGCGTCCGACTTCAGCTCAGGTCACGATCTCGCGGTCCGTGAGTTTGAGCCCCGCGTCGGGCTCTGTGCTGACCGCTCAGAGCCTGGAGCCTGTTTCGGATTCTGTGTCTCCCTCTTTTTCTGACCCTCCCCTGCTCATGCTCTGTCTCTCTCTGTCTCAAAAATAAATAAAGGTTAAAAAAAAATTTTTTTTTAAATAAAAAAAATTTAAAAAAATAAAACTTCAAAAAAAGAACAATTCTGGAGCAACTGGATGGCTCAGTCAGTGAAGCATCCGACTCTTGATTTTGGCTCAGGTCATCACCTCTCAGTTCATGAGATCAACCCCGTGTCAGGCTCTGCACTGAGAGGACAGAGCCTGCTTGGGATTCTCTCTCTCCCTATCCTTTCCCTCTCTCTCCCCTCCCCTACTCACATGCGCTCCCTCTCAAAATACGTAAGTATTTTTAAAAATCTAAATTTCAAAAGAATTCTTTTTTATTTATTTATTTTTATTTGAGAGAGAGAGAAAGAGAGAGAGGGAGAGCATGCGCAAGTTGGGGAGAGGGTCAGAGGAAGAGAGAGAGAATCTTAAGCAGACTCCATGCTCAACACAGAGCCTGACACGGGGCTCGATCCCATAACCCTGAGATCCTGACCTGAGCCGAAACCAAGAGTCAGACACTCAACCAACTGAGCCACCCAGGTGCCCTTTCTACCTTATTTTAATACAAGTACTTTCATTAAAACAAAAATTACTGTCATCATCAATATCACTTTAGAATTTAAACCTTTAAAATGCAACAAGAAAAAGCAGGCCATTAACATGGTTTTCCCAAGTCATGAAAAAGAAATAAAAGGAATAAATTTTTATAACAAATTAAAAATTACCACTTAAAGGTACTCTAAGTTAATAGAAAGTCAAAAGGATTAGTAAGAGCATAGTAAAGCAAGAGCAAATACAATATACTCTCCTGGGGGCACCTGTGTGACTCAGTCAGTTAAGTGTCCAACTTCGGCTCAGGTCATGATCTCACAGTTCAAGCCCCATGTTGGGGCTCTGCACTGACAGCCCAGAGCCTGAAGCCTGCTTCAAATTCTGTGTCTCCCTCTCTCTGCCCCTCCCCCTCTCTCACTCTGTCTCTCAAAAATAAATAAACATTAAAAAATAAATTTTAAATATACTTCCCTGTTACATAGTATTCCTTACTAGAAGATCAGCAGGAAAATGACACAAAGAGTAACTCAAGAACAACAACAAAATCTTAAGAATCATCGTAAGAATATATCCAACCTTTGTAAAACTTACCAAAGAAAAGATATTGCTAAATTTAATAAAAGGTGAATAGAAGAATATACTATATTCCTAGAAGTAAACTCTTAATTAAAATCACAAAAGAACTATTGGTTACAGAAAAGATTACAAGAAGATGACTACTGAATATTCATTATTAAAAATAGGAAACATTATAAAAAATAGCTTATAACAGAAAGGCAGAGTTACAGGGAGATCCTTTGCTACCAGACATAAGAACTTACTGAAAAACAAAATTACTAAACAAAATGGCACAACATAAAGGCAAAAATTTAAAGGAACAAAATATATAGAAAGTTTAAAAATGCCAATGTAAGATGTAATAATGACAAAGATGCCAGGGGCACTTGGCTGTCTCACTTAAAAGATAGGTAACTCTTGGTCTCAGGGTTATGAGTTCAAGCCCCACACTGGATGTAGTGATTACTTAAATAAATATTAAAAAAAAAATAAAGATGGCAAATATAATATACAACAATATGCAAGCTTTCAAAAAGAAGATAAAGATTATTTAATAAATGGTACATATGAAGGGAAAGCTGAAAAATATAATAACTGAAATGAAAAATAAATTAAAGGGAATCAACATCAAGTTAGATGATGCAGAACGGGTCAGCGATCTGGAAGGCAGGGTAGTAGAAATCACCCAAGCTGAACAGCAAAAACTGAAAAGAATTTCTAAAAATTAGGATAGATTAAAGGGACCTCAAGGAGAGTGTCAAGCATACTAACATTTGCATTATATGAGTCTCAGAAAAGACAGCGGGGAAGTGCAGAAACTTTATTTGAAGAAACAACAGATGAAAACTTCCCTAAACTGGAGAAGGAAACAACATTCAGGTCCAGGAAGCACAAAGAGCTCCAAACAAGATAAACCCAAAGAGGTCCACCAAACATATAATTAAAAGCCCAAAAAGTACAGATAAAGAGAAAAGAATACCTTAAAGGCAGCAAGAGAAAAAAAAAAAAAAATGAGTTACACACAATGGAAACTCCATAAGGTTATCCAGCTGATTTTTCAGCAGAAACTTTGGAGACCAGAGGAATGGGCATGATATAGACAAAGTACTGAAAAGAAGAAACTTACAACCAAGAATACTCTACCCAGCAAAATTATCTTTCAGAACTGAAGGAAAGACAAAGTTGCCCAGACAAACAAAAGCTTAAGGAGTTAATGACCACTAAACTGGCCTTACAAGAAATGTTATAGGGATTTATTTAAGCAGAAAAGGAAAGGCTGTGATTAAAAGTAAAAGAATTATGAAAGAAAACAATCTCACTGCTGAAAGCAAAAATACAGTAAAGGTAGTAGGTCAACAACTTATAAAGCTAGTATGAAGGTTAAAGAGAAGAATAGTAAAACCTACCTACCCTAATTACTTAGAAGATGTACAAAATAAAAAGATATAAAATACAGTGTCAAAAAATAAAATGTAAGGTGAGGGAATAAAAATATATTGCTTTTAGAATGTGTTCAAACTTAACCACCAATTTAAAATGCACTGCTGTATACACAGGTTGTTATAGATGAACCTCATGGTAGCCACAACAAAAAACCTATAATAGATACATAAAAAATAAACAGAACAGAATCCAAATATAACACTAAAGAAAGTCATCAAATCACAAGGGAAGGGAATAAAAGATGAAAGGAACAGAGAAGAACTACAAAAACAACCAGAAAATGATTAACAACTAACATATCTATCGATAATTACTTTAAATGTAAAAGGACTAAATGCTCCAAAGACAGAGGGTGGCCGAATGGATAAAAAACAAGATCCATCAAATATGCTGCCTGTAAGTGACTCACTTCAGACCTAAAGAAAGAGAAGGCCTCAAAGTGAAGGGATGGAAAAAGATATTCCATGCAAATAGAAACTGAAAAGAAAGCTAAAATACCAATAATCGTATCAGGCAAAACAGACTTCAAGACAAAGATTTGAAGAAGAGACAAAGAAGAGCCTTATAAAGGGGTTAATCAAGTAAGAGAATATAACAATTGTAAATATCTAAGCAACCAACACAAAAGCATCGAAACACAGAAAGCAAGTATTACAAGATGTAAAAGGAGAAATTAACAGTCACACACGATAATGGTAGCGGAACACAGCATCCACTTCCAGCAATAGCAAATCATCCAGGCAGAAAACCAATAAGGAAACACTGGTCTCAACACATTAGACTAGGTGGACTTAACAGATATATTCAGAATATTCCATCCAAACACAGCAGAACACACATTCTTTTCAAGTGTACATGAAACATTTTCCAGGATAGGTCGCATGTTAGGCCACAAACCAAGTTTCAATATTTTTAGGAAGACTTATATCATATCAAACATCCTTTCTGACCACAATGGTACAAAACTAGAAATCAATTACAAGAATAAACTGGAAAAAACACAAACACGTAAAGCCAAAGCAAAAGGCTACCAAACAAACAATGGGCCAATGAAGAAATCAAAAAAGAAAGGAAAAAAAATACCTGAAGACAAATGAAAACAGAAACACAATGCTCTAAAATCTACAGGATGCAGCAAAAGCAGTTCGAAGAGGCAAGTTTACGGAAATATAGGCGCCTAAGTCAAGAAGCAGCAAACATCTCAATCTAACCTTGTACCTAAAGGAACTAGAAAAAGAACGAAGCCCAAAGTTAGTGGAAGGAAAGAAATGATGCAGATCAGAGCAAAAATAAATGAAATAAGAGACTAAAACACAATAGAAAAGATCACTGAAACTAAGAGCTAGTTCTTTCATGAATTGTTTTTAATGTTTTTTTTTTAATGTTTATTTTTGAGAGAGAGAGACAGAGACAGTGTGAGTAGGGTAGGGGCAGAGAGAGAGGGAGACGCAGAATCTGAAGCAGTCTCCAGGCTCTGAGCTGTCAGCACAGAGCCTGATGCAGGGTTCGAACTCACGGACCGCAAGACGTCAGCTGAAGTCGTATGCTTAACCACCTGCACCATCCAGGCGCCCCTATGTTTATTTATTTTTGAGAGAGAGAGAGTGAGAGAGCGCAAGTAGGGGAAGGGCAGAGAGAGGAGGACAGAAGATCTGAAGGGGGCTCTGCACTGACAGGCTGAGAGCAGCGAGCCTGATGTGGGGCTCGAACTCACAAATCACGAGATCATGACCTGAGCCAAAGTAAGATGCTTAACCAACTGAGCCACCCAGAGGCCCCCTGCTCCCGCCAGAACATTTTAAACGCATTACGCCACTTTTAAGTGATAGTATATTTTGCAGCCATTAATATAAAAGATTTTTTAAAACTTATATTCTGCATAATGAAAATAACAATGTAAAATAGCTGAAGAAATATGTAAAAATATTAAACATAATTTTAAAATAATATTCAAAAGTGTTTGCATAAGGGAAATGAGATCATGGGTCACTATTAATATTATTTCCTTAAACAATTACCTTTATTTATGTTAAACTGTTATTTAACTTCAAGTGGGAGAGAAAAGTAAACCTATCAAGATTAATCAAAAATGCACAAATCAATACCAAGTTACCTTTAGAAAAATCAATTTTAAGAACTGAGGTATACTTCAGTAGTTTCTAATTAGTCTTACCATATCAAAAGGGAGCTACTACTACATAAATTTTGGTAATTTCAAAATTTATTTGGTCCAGTGAAAAAAATTTCATTGCAGATAGATTTTCATTTCCTTCATAATCCATTTACCTCGAAATGATGAAGGTTCTTGAAGAGCGTTACTTGCCAATCTAGCTGGTCCACAGAATACCAATATAGTGACGGGTGTCACTGCTGAACAACATCGAATATTAGCTATTCTATGGGCCCTGGTCATTTCATCATAAATAAGCCAATCTGTAGGTAGTGCTTGAATCGCTGCAGCCTGACCATTGGCTGGAGGAATCTATTAGAAAAATGGATTGAAGAATTGTTAACTGTATGTCACCTACTTTACCGGCAATACTTTTAAAATGTAAAAAGTCCCTCAATGAAACAGATGAGGTGTATTAATACTCAAGCAAAAACGAAAGCACGTCGTTGTTCATACAGCTAGTAGTCCTCATTAGCTAACACACTACCTCTTCCAACTCTAAGATTCCATCAAAAATTTGTTCCAATGTTGAATTAGACATAGGTAACTAATTTCTTAAAGCAGGCTGGTATTTGGAGCATTTCTGGTTGATCTTCAACTATGTAAATTAGATCAGTTTGACTTCAAGGCCTAAGACAGCATTAAAAATGTTTTACCTTTTTATACTGAGGCTGACTGAGAACTGAAGTGGGATGAAACCGAACTTTTTTCTCCTTTGGCCCTGTCAGTACTACATTCTCTCTGTCCACATGGACTACATTAGGATACATGCCTGCCACCAATGCAGCTTTAACGACAGCCCAGTTCTCGGAATTTGTGTTAACATCTCGAATGTCACCACCGCCTCGTGCTCTAACAAAACCTAGAAGGAGGAAAAAACCACACCAACTTTTTCTATTGTGCAAAATATACTTTTAAACGTATGCATTTTTTACAAAAATTGTATAGCCCATGTAAGTTTAAGGATATTCAAATTCCACAGCAATTAATAAAATCTCCTCTGGTAAGTTTAAGATACAGATTCAATGTTCTAATAAAGTTTAGGTTTGTTCACTGGGGATGTGGGACTCTTAAAAAAAATACACACTCTTGCTATAAAGTTCTTCATAAGCTGCGATCAGAAATGTACTAAAATTTAAAAAAAGAAATGCACTAAAGTCACAGCTGAAAATTTAAAAAAATACACACTCTTGCTTTTTATAAAGTTCTTCTTAAGTTGCTGTGAGAAATGTACTAAAATTTAAAAAAAGAAATGTACTAAAGTCACAGCTGAAAATTTTAAAAAAAATACACACTCTTGCTACAAAGTTCTTCATAAGCTTCTATGAGAAATGTACTAAAATTTAAAAAAAGAAATGTACTAAAGTCACAGCTGAAAATCTAAACCACTCTTCTAACTGGTATTAATAACACTGTGGTTATGACAGACAAATTCTGGAGTGAAGTAAATATATTCTTGCTTGAATTTCCAAAGCCCTTCACATTTCCCGATATCTACAACAACTCGAAATCCTTTGGCTTGCTCCTTATATTATTTTACACTTTAGCTAATCTATGAATCCAGGCTCTGGTAGTCTTTGGCTATTTTTTCAATGTACCATGCTACTCAAAAGGAAATTTAAAGATACAATTCTAAATTGACATAGCAATACTGGCATTCTCTTTAAAAAAAAAAAAAATTAAGTACCTTCAAGTGATTACTAGTTGTTTTATGTTCCACAAACATGAAGACCAGCATTCAGATCAACCTACTTACATTTTTTAACTTCTATTTCACAGAGCTAAATAATCATTTATTAATAGTGATAAAACAGAGCTACATTATCTACAATGATCTTTGCCAACAAATAGACTACAAATTGCTCACTGCCTACAGTATCAAAAGGTGTTCATAGATTTCTCAGCTACAGGCCTCCACAATATCATTTTTAAATCAACAAACTCTGAGATCACATAGGAGTCTACAACACAGTTCATAAATACAAGATCTACAACAATGTGAAAACATCATAAAAATAATGTAAAATGGCATCAGTTAACACTACAAATACTACGAGGTATAGGTAGGGTACTCTCAGTGGTCTAAATAGGTTCTCTGGGGAAAACATTACCTGATGCTCTAAGCTGACCAAGCAACTGAGTTCTCATACCAATGATTATTTCCATGGTAGCTTGCGAAAGAAAATTCTTTTCGCAAAAGGCTCGCTCCCACCCATCACTTCGTGCTTTCTGCCATGCCTACAAAAACATAATTATAGAACAAGACACATTTACCAAACTCCTTAGTTAGGCAGCAAAGTAACTGAAAACCACTACCTTAACCACTCAAGGTCAATTCTCCTTCTAATTATTTGATAAAATCTAGGACTTCATTAAAAAAAACAAAACTCAGGGCACCTGGGTGACTCAGGTCAGTTATGCGTCCGTCTTCAGTTCAGGTTGTGATTTCACAGTTCGTGGGTTCGAGCTCCACATCAGGCTCTGTGCTGATAGCTTGGAGCCTGAAGCCTGCTTCAGATTCTGTGTCTCCCTCTCTCTCTGCCTCTCCCTGCCTTGTGCTCTCTCTCTCTCTCTCTCAAAATTAAATAAACATTTATAAATAAACAAACAAAGCTCAAAGATACAGAGAACAGATTGGTAGTTGCCAGAGGTAAGGGAGGAGAGGAAGTGAAATGGATGAAAGGAGTCAAAAGATACAAACTTCCAGTTACAAAATAAATTAAGTCCTGGGAAGGTAACTGTAGTAAAGCATGGTAACTATAGTTAATAACACTGTATTGTATATCTGAAAGTTGATAAGAGAGATTTTTTTTTGTCCACTTTTTTTTACTGAGGTATCACTGACATTTAACATTATACTCATTTCAGGTATACAAAATAGTGATCCAATATCCATATATTAATGTGAAATTATCACCACACCACAATAAATCTAGTTAACATACCAGAGAGTATATCTTAAAAGTTATCATCACAAACAGAAAAAAATTTGTAACTATATGCAATGATAGATGTTAACTAGACTTACTGTGGAGATCATTTTGCAATGCATACAATTACAGTATCAATGTGTTTTACACCTAAAACTAATATGTCAATGACGTCTCAATTTTTTTTATTAAAATTTTAAAATTAGGGGGCGCCTGGGTGGCTCAGTCAGTTGAGCGACCGACTTCAGCTCAGGTCATCATCTCGCAGTTTGTGAGTTCGAGCCCCACATCAGGCTCTGTGCTGACAGCTCAGAGCCTGGAGCCTGCCTCAGATTCTATGTCTCCCCCTCTCCCTACCCCTCCCCTGCTCATGCTCTATGTCTCTCAGTCTCTCAATAATAAATAGACATTAAAAAATTAAAAAATAAAATTTTAAAATTAAATATAAAAAAATAAAATCTAAGACTTTATGATCAAATGAAATTTATCATTAATTTATACTCAAATGCTACGAAAGTCACTAAGTTTATAAAATCCCAATGAGAATTACGTATCCCTTAACTTAAATGACCAGCTGTGTAAACATGTTTAACTTTTCATATGTGTTTGCTAATTTTCTTCCACTGAAGTGTGGGAGGTTTTTAACTAAGCCATTATAAACACCACTTATATTTAAGGATTCTGCCACTCCAGTCCTCCAAAAATAAGCTCTATATCAACCTCTTAATCTATCTTTGAATGGGAAGTGGGATTTCTAGAAACCATCTATATGCAGTATAGGAAAACTTCTCTTTGAAAATGACTTTTCTTGCTTTGGAATACAACTGAAAGACCAAAGCAGTAATTTATCCTTTCTGCTCTTGAAGGAGCTGGGGGAAAAGCAAAGAATACATAGGAATTCTACTCCAAATCTGCCTCTAATTATTATCTACTCAACTAATCTACTGTAAGACGTGGTATCTAATAGACTCAATAGCATTGCATTATCCATTGTTCAATAATGCTCACAAAATAGCTTGCCAGTGTTTTCTTTAAACCGTATATAGTGAAAAAATCGTCTATGCCTGGAAAAGAGTCACTTCTGCATAAACAAAATGAAATTTTTTTTAATGTTTATTTTATTTTTGACAGAGAGAGAGAGACAGGGCACAGGCAGGGGAGGGGCAGACAGATAGGGAGACACAGGATCTGAAGCAGTCTCCAGGCTTTGAGCTGTCAGCACAGAGCCCGATGCAGGGCTCAAATTCACGAACAGTGAGATCAACCCTGAGCCGAAGCTGGCACTTAACCAAATGAGCCACCCAGGCGTCCCAACAAAATGAAATTTTTAAAAAATGTATAGTCATAGCCCACATTCAAGAGAATTTAAGGACGCCTTTTCAAGAAATAACATATTCTTCTCCACATATCTGAAATTCTAAATTACATATCATTTCCTTTCCTCAGAATCCTATTTTCCTTATTGTTTCTTTCTTATTTATCATGTTCATCAATTTCTCACTACTGTTATCTTAAAAAGTTTTAAATGATATTTAGATTTTATTTTATAAAATTAAGTTCTTAGCATCGTGTCTTGAGAACACAAGAAAAAGACATACTCTAAAAAAAAAAAATCAACACAGAGATACTAAATTCAAGATAAGTTTCTTCCTCGGTTTGTTCTACATACTTTGAATAATATACATTATCTCTTTTTTTTTTAAGTTTACTTATTTATTGTGAGAGAGGGGGAGAGGCAGAGAGAGAATCCCAAGCAGGCTCCACACAGTGTGGAGCCCAACGTAGGCTCAAACGCACGAATCATGAGATCATGACCTGAGCCAAAATCAAGAGTCAGACACTCAATCGACTAAGTCAACCAGGCACCCCATAATATACATTGCTTCTCAACTAAAATTTGAGAGCATTCCCTGTCCAAGATATGATTAAAAGGAACTTGGATATTAAAAAATACATATAAGTAAATAAATATATACATACACATATTCCTACAGGGAGAAAACTGAGAAAATAAAAGAAAAAAAGGTAGAGAAAAACAGTGATAATTTTAACACAAGGACAGCAGGAATGTATGTTTCTGAGCTATTTATAAAATGTGACTTTATAAGGAAACCAAATTAATGGAGTCCTAGCTCTTTTTTAATTTGTTACACTTGCCCCAGAAGTGTGTTCAACCAGCAACGTGTTCAGAAATGAAATGACAACAACGACCAGTACCTGGAATGCTCTGAGAAGTGCCATGTGGTCACTGAAAGTTCCTGCAGTGAAGCGTTTCCTACAGAGCATAGCTGCGCGCTTTTGAGAGGCCTGGGTTGGCAGTACAAAAGGGTCTCGATAGGCCAGGGTGCAGGCAATTGTAAGGATGGGGTCCAGACACTTTAACACGACAGCACACAGGACCATTTTTCCAAGATGTGGTTCTACGGGCAGGTCAGCCAAATGATACCCAAGCTCAGTGAGATCTTCCCACACGTCCATTGCATCTATTGTCTAAATAAAAGCACACAAAACAGAATCTGGCAGGACCAAAATGTTTCATGATGTTTAATCAAACCACATACTTAAAAATCATAAAGAAATAAAAATGTAAATTTTCTTTTGCCACATCTTATAGGAAACATCGTTTGCTTCAAATATTTTATATAAAAAAAGATCTACATCAACTGTTTTACTGTAATTACCATGAGAGTATTATTCAAAGTACATGCTTCTTTCAGATAATCTTTTTAAGTACAAAAATCAGACAAGATATATTCCCACTTTAAATTTCAAGTAAAATCAGTAAAGTGAAAACTATGAAGACACGAACCTTAAGCATGTGTACAGCATTTCTTACAATTAAAGCAGGTGGAGGTTCAGGAGCTTTCATTAGGAAATCGGCAATAGGACAATTAACTGGGGCTAATAGCTTAGTATGTAAACAAAGTTCCTGCAAATAAGAACAGCAAATAATGTTGAAATGCTGAAATTTATGGTGATTTTGTTTTTTAAAGAAATCATGGGAAACACAGTCCCCAAACCGACTAGTAGAGCCTCTGCTTAAAATGAACAGTAGAGGGAACCATGTCTTTCTATGAAAGACAGGCTCTAACCTTGCCCTAGGTGCTAGAACTTTAATATAATAAACACCCTCCATTACCTCCTATCAAGATTACCACTGCCCACACTGGCGATGTCTCCTCACACAGTTCTTATACATAACAGTAAGAGTTATTGTCCAAAAGTCTCTTTTTTTCCTTTACATTACATTCTAGAATCTTTTATCCGTTCAACAAAGTGTTTGCCAGGTGCTAGGGACTATGCAGCAAGTTGGGAGAAAAAGAAGATAGACAAGTGTCTGCCCTGGTGGATTTTTCATTGTGGCAAAAACAGAATAATGACACAATTAGCTACTTAGTTACAACTTTTATAAATGCTGTGAAGGATACAGAGAACTAAAGAGGTAAAGGAAAATATTTAATCAAGTTCAGGAAAGGGCAGGAGGAGGCCATGGGAAGTCAAAGACAACATCTCTGGGGAACCAGCACTCAAACTTGGATGTAACGACTGAGTAGGAGGTAATTATCAAAGAAACAAGAGGGAGGATTCTAGGGAGAGGGGAGCACACAGAGGAAGCCCCTAATACAGAAACAAGGTGTGCTTGAGAAATTCGAACTACTGGTATGAGCAGAGAGAGAAGGAAAGACAAGATGTCAAAATTAAAACTAGAGACACAGGAAGGGCAGATAACTTAGGCTCCTGTTAAGAGTTTTGTATTTTATCCTAAGACCATAAGGCATGGAAAAGTGGGAAGTCATCCAGGTACATGAATACCAAAAACATGATCCAGTATCTCTGGAAATGTTTAGAAACCAACATCCATCTCAGCACACCAGATAATCAAATTAATGTGCTTCCAGTAGTTTTCCCTAGAAACTACAATGTCTGGCTGTTCTGTGAAGTGAGAAGACCTAAAGCAAAACAATAAAGGCCAGGAAATCTCAGCACACTCCCTTCTAAACTACCATCATCATCTCAGCATCTTAAACTGAGATTGTGGCATTATCTTTTGGACCTTAAATAATTTGTTTTCTAATCCTCAGTGAGAATGTGAAAGGTGAACACAATGTGGTCGTTAGACTTCTAAAATGTCGCATATAAAAAAAAGCATATTTATAAACTGTACCATAATTTAAATGCATTCAAGTAACTCTTTAAAATTTTAGAGGTTTATGGATTTTCTAGTATAGGAAAAAAATGTTAGGTACATAACCACCCTACATAATATACATTTTATAAGTTTGTTTTATGAGTTGATTATTTAAAAGTCCAACTAGTATAAGTTAAAATGGTCCTTTCTCCTCTGTCACCCACAAAAATAGCCTCTAATTTAGAGTTTCGTAAATTCCTACCTGTAATGGCATTCTCAAAAGTTCTGGAGTCTGAAATTCCAACATATTCTGGAATCGGAGTCTGCTGAACAGCCGGAAACAAATTCCAGGTCTACATCTCCCTGCCCTTAAAAGTGAAAAAAAAAATTGAGATTCAAACAAGAAATGAAGACTATATCAAGGAAACTATACAAGCAGTGTGCTAAGGAGACAGAGCAATGGACCAGGGTCAGGACATCTGAGTGCAAATCCCTACTGTGATACTCCTCCCCTCTGAATCTTTCCAGAAGGCACTTTACCCATCTGGGATTCATTTATAAAAATTCATGAATGACACCTACCTGATAAGCCTTCTAAGGAAATGATTAAAAAAAAATTTTTTAGGTAAGATACATATGAGACTAAAAATAAAGAAAAAATACATGGTAATTTAAATTTCACCAGCTTTGTATATGTAAATGATGAATCACTGAATCCTACTGCTGAAACCAATATTGCACTGTATGTTAACTAACTAGAATTTAAATAAAAATTTGAAAAGAAAATAAATTTCATCAGCTTTACTGAACTGACACAAGCACTGTGCTCAGAGCTCAGTGCATATGCCACTGTTTAGAATTGCACAAAGCAGGCATTAAACAGCTCCCAGGGAGCGGCATCCCCACCACCCTCCCCGTCACCATAGACTTGTATCATTTTCTGGGAAGCAGCAGAAAAATATCTCAAAGAAAAGCAGTCTCTTTTCATTTCACCCACGGTCATCATGTCCGCTAATGGCAAGGCTGAGTATGCTAAATGAGAGAGATGAGAGAGATACAGAAATATCCCTACCTTGGCAAAGCTCACAATCCAGACCCCCAAACATAAGTAACACACTGTTGTAGTTACAAAGTTACAAAAAATTAGACTCTGGACCACTGCTTCCTTCATCAGTACTTTCCTATCAACCCATCTGCTTTCCCTCCTCTCCTGCCTCTTCTGAGATACCTCTGTCTTTTGCCAGTCCTTAAATGTTGATGTTCCTGTGAGGCTGGACCTCAGCCCTCTGCTCTCCTGCTCTACCCTCTCTCCCAAGGGGATCGTAATTATCCTCCTGACTTCAATTTCCATCCACTGAGATCTCTTCATCCTAACCCTACATTTACCCTTATGAAATCTTTTAGCCCCACTTAGGTTTTCCAGTCAAACTCAACACAACCAAAAGTTCACTCTTCTCCCCAACAGAACCACTATTCCCACTTTCCATGACGACGGCACCACCATCCACAAAATTTCTAAGACAGACACCTGTATGACATCCTTGACTCCACAGTATTCCTTACCCCTTAGTATCTCTTGAATGAATTATCTACTTTATTTCTCCACTATCACAATCCACACTACTGTCATATCTACCTTATTTTAAATGCAAATATTAATGAAAGAGCCTCCTACTGCGTCCTCCTACCATCAGTTTTGTCTGTACCAACTCATTCTTCAAAGAGCTAAAAGAATATGATCATTGAACCATCCTCTGGTTTATTAAGAAGAAAGAGAGAAAACACAAAAGGGTCCTTAAGGACCTGTCCGCAACTTACCTCTTTCTGCTCTTTTCACCATTCTCCTCTAAACTAAACTCCACCCAAACAACTTTCTTGCTCACGCTTTTCTTTAGGCCTTTGCATAAGCCTTGCCTCTGCTAGAAAAGCCTTCCCACAACATCTTTTTTTTTTTAACATTTATTTTTGAGAGACAGAGAGCCACAACACCTCTTTATTCATATTTATCTCAGATTCTACCTTAACTCCTCTAGAAGCATAATCCAGGTGTAGCACAAATCACATAGTATTATCATTGCTTACTTTACTGGATTCCAAGAAGAACTACACCATTCCCCCCACCTCAAATTCTACTCATCAGACTCTAGTTTATTGATCATTGTATCCCTAACACTTGCACAGTGAAGGCTGTAAAAAAAAAAAAAAATACCTGTTGAAAGAGATGACAAGAAAAATTTTTACAATTTCTGATTTTCATCCCTAATAATATACTATTAACAGCCTATAAACCTAGCTCAGTATATCAAGCCACACCTTGTCATAAGAAAACAAGTGATACAGTAATAGCAACAAGCCCTCAAGAACATCCTATGAAAGTATAAAGCACAGAAATAATGCATCCACCATCTTCAGCATATGAGGTACATCTTTTTTTTTTTTTTTTTTAACATTTATTTATTTTTGAGACACAGAGAGACAGAGCATGAACAGGGGAGGGTCAGAGAGATGGAGACACAGAATCTGAAACAGGCTCCAGGCTCCGAGCTGTCGGCACAGAGCCCGACGCGGAGCTCGAACTCACAGCCCTCACGGACTGCGAGATCATGACCTGAGCTGAAGTCGGCGGCTTAACCGACTGAGCCACCCAGGCGCCCCTGAGGTACATCTTTAAAGTCAGTATCTGATGTTGTTCTATCAGTTAAAATGAAAGAAAAAAATCAGTCAAATGATTATCGAAAAATACAATACTTTTTTAATCTTTTTTTAAAAAGAAAAAGTAACGCAAGCATAAGTAACCAAACTACAAAGCAATAAAATGAAAATTAAATCTCCTTCAAGAGCCCCACAAACCCACCTTCTCAGATCAACAATTGTTTTTTTAATGTTTCTCTCATACTTGACAATGCATTTGTGCCTAAATATATACTGGGGCCCCTGGGTTGCTCAGTCAGTTGAGCATCAGACTTCGGCTCAGATCATGATCTCACGGTTTGTGGGTTCGAGCCCCGTGTCAGGCTTTGTGCTGACAGCTCAGAGCCTGGAGCCTGCTTCGGATTCTGTGTCTCCCTTTCTCTTTGCTCCTCCCCCGCTCACACTCCATCTCTCTCACAAAAATAAACATTAAACTATATATACACATACATATATATATATATATATATATATATACACACATATACATATTTAGCACAAGCAAATACTATTGGATGCACGTTCTACACCTTACTTTTTTCAATTAATAATATATTCTGAAAACCCATTCCACTATAAAAATACATACATCTACATCTTTCCTTTTAACACTTACCTAGTATACCATTGTGTGACTACAGCATAATTTATCTAACTACAATACCTCACTACTAATGGACACTACAATGTTCTCAGGTTTTTTCACTATTACAAACAATGCTGCAGAAAACATTCTTAAACACATCCCTGCACACAGTGCACAAGTATACTCAGGACAAATTATGAGAAGGTGAATACAGTGGCAAAGGGCAGATTTGGATCAACAGTTTCAAACTGTCCTCTGAAGAAGTCACACCAATTTACACTCCCATCAGCAAACCATGAAAGCTTACTGGCCTATACTTTTGCCAACTCTGTTGTATGTACTGTTAAACATTTTCATCAATGTCAATCCGGTGATAAGCAAAAAATATTACCTCATTAATTTACATTTCTTTTGGCATATATGAGGTGATATATGTGAGGTTCATGTATTGGTCTTCGTGAATTGATTTGGAAGGGGTTTTTTTGCAAAATACAGAAATTAGTCCTCTGTCCTATGTAGCAAATATTGAAGAGATTTTCCATTTAATTTTGTCTATGTTTCTTACATCTTCTGAGTATAGATTATACTAGGCAAAAAAATTTAAAATAAGCTGAATTCAACCTTTGAAAAAAAGTATATTTTAAAATGGATTGCTTTACAAAAATATAAAAATGAAGATTAACATGAAAATCTTAACATTTTATAGAAAGAATATATATTAAATATGTAATACATACCAAAATGTTTCCATTTTACAGGCAATTGAGTGAATGAATGTACATTACCTGCCTTTTCGTTGTATGGCACTAGCTTTGGAAATCCACACCATTTTTAACATTGTAACAAAATTCAGTGCATCGAAGGATTTCTGTAATTAAATTTTCTTCATGTTAAAACTTTTATAAAAGGTGTTTAAGAAGAAACAGCAAGAAACATTATGAATATATTTTAACATGCCAAGTTTAATTTAAAGCCTCTTCGCCTGGGTGGCTCAGTCAGTTAAGCGTCCAACTTTAGCTCAGGTCATGATCTCGCAGTCTGTGAGTTCGAGCCCCGCCTCGGGGTCTGTGGCTGGCAGCTCAAAGCCTGGACCCTGCTTCAGATTCTGTGTCTCCCTCTCTCTTTCTGCCCCTCCCCTGCTGAGCGCGTGCTCGCTCTCCGTGTCTCTCGCTCTCAGAAATAAATAGGGGTGCCTGGGTGGCTCAGTCAGTTAAGCGACCCGACTTTGGCTCAGGTCATGATCTCACAGTTCATGGGTTCCAGCCCCGTGTCAGGCTCTGTGCTGACAGCTCAGAGCCTGGAGCCTATTTTGGATTCTGTGTCTCCCTCTCTCCCTGCCCCTTCCCTGCTTGTGCTCTGTCTCTCAAAAATAAACACTAAAAAACAAACAAACAAAAAAAAGAATTTTAAAAAGAACCATTATTCCCTCCATACATCCTCAAAGATTCTAACGCAAAAATTCACTATAGAGAAATACTTTAAAAGAGTGGATTCCTAACTACAATATATACTCAATCATTCAGTGACTTACACTTTCGCTTTCATAGGATAACTATATAGAGCAATTACAAATGCATTCTCATAATAGTTTAATTATAGGATCTTTAGAAAAAATAGTACCAATAGTTTTTAATAAAATGTCACATTTGTCAATTTTGTATGTAAACTAACTTCTGACACTATCATCATATTCTTTTTTTTCATCGTTTTTTTTTTTTTTTTTTTTTTTTTTTTTTTTTTTTTTTG